>NW_027430872.1:0-12041 GCF_044706935.1 Curcuma longa | reverse complement strand
CTGTAGGACCGAATAAGGAAGTCTTAGTCAGAAGGACTAGGCAGATCAATGCACCAAGTAGGAAGTCTAGACGAGGCAGTGGACCAAACGTCTAGCGGATCGATGAGTCAGCAAGGACTAGACATCGGAGGAAAGTCTTGGGAGTCAAAGATCGGATACTGAGCAAAAATCTAACCAGGTCTGGAAGACCAAATGGTTGGCAGAGATAAGCTCTCCTGAGAGTAGTAGAGGAGGGCACGTTCTCTTGAAGGAAACAATAGACGTCGGTCTGGCCTAGGATTTCACTGAAAATCTAAAAGTCAAGACCATACAGTTAGAAAACTATCTAATTTCCTGTAAGTTATATATTATGCTAACTTTGTAATGCAGGAAATTAAAAGATCGAAACTTCGAATTCCAGACGCCCCTATGGATCTGAGCGACCGAGCAGTCCAAGCGCTCGAATGTAAGTTATTCAAGCCAGCAAGGCAAATGAGGTGGCGAACCAAGAATGGCCTTCTCCAGACGCCTAGAGAAGGATTAGGCACCGCCGAGTTAAAGCTGATCTGGCAACCTCCACGTCAATATTCTAGACGCCCGAAAGGAATCCAGACACCTGGAGATGCTAAATCAAGGTCAAGAGTGGATCGACGAAGCTGTAGAAGGCGCCCACAAGGAGTTTCAGGCGCTCGGATTAGTCAATAAAAGAAGTTATGAGAAAGAACCCTAGAGCATCCATTCATAATCAGTTCACGACAACTCTGCACGTGAACGATGCTCCCGAGATGCTGTTACGATGTCGGAATGTTGCACCGACAACCGCACGCCCTTGGTAATTCTTTTTTGTCGATAATTTTGATTTTGATTTTCGTCTATTTTGTACTTAATTACTAGGACGGTAAAATGTTACCAATCCTACATCATTTTATAAAGGTGAAACTCTTTTTAATAAGTGAATTGCCAACGTAAATGGTCAAGGACTGTGGGCCTTGAAGTAGCAGCTAGTGATTATGAACCAAGTAAAAACAAACGTGTATTTACTTGTGAAAATGATTTTCCTCTAGAATGAAAGAATGTTTATGATGCATATATTATATAGACAAAGGTCCTAGGGCTAGATGAAGTGTATTATCCACTAGCTTCAAAACCTTCTCCTTTACCAACCTATCAATTAGGTTAATAATATAGCACATCTTAATTTGCATCTACCTTTCTAAACATGGATTTCTCATTACGATGAGAGGAGAGGCAGCATTGATAGTTTACATAGTTGAGCAGAAGAATGGGAGGCAGCAACAAGGTACTGCTTTGACCAAATTGACATGCTTCCGAAGGTGTTCCAACTAGGCATAAGAGTCCAAAGGAGGCAAAAAAGGTAGTCGCAATCATGGGTTAAATTGCTTTGCATGATTTTTTTTAGTCGAAAGACATTTATTTAGAGAGATGGAAACTAAGATTGGCATCAGTAATGACAAAGAAGTAGGTGTAAGGTCAGGCATGGGGATAAAGGTAGATTTTGCCTTTCTCAATTGAGGCAATTAGCTTGCCCTAAGGCCATATTGAAGTGACAAGATCAATCGATTGAAAAGACTAAAATGAGGGAACTGATTAGATTGGTTGGTTAAAGATATGCAAGACAAATTAGGCATAGTTGGGTGGCTTTTAAGTATAGGATATTGTGAAGGCACAATAAATAGGAACGAACAAATAGGACAAAAGCTGAAGTCCTAGTTATTTTCTAGGATAGAGTAAAGCAAACCTCATATTAAGATCAAATCAAGTTCAACTGATTATAATAATTGATGTAGCATGAAAGGAACTACATCTCACAAAGAGAAATCCTCGCTTAGAGAAGATAAAGGGGAATACTTAATAATTTAAGCTCACCATTATAAAGGAACATTGGTACACTTTTTAGACATAGTACTATAAAAACTAGAAAACAGATAATTGATTTAAGTAACACAGTAATCATTATTAATTGCCTATCCAAATTAAAGATAACAACTAAAGCAAAAATTAACTTAGCTAATTACTAAACAATTTGAAATTCAAATATCGTTTCCCAACCAACATTTCTTACATTCATTAAATTCCAAAAGGAGATCATACATAGAGATCCCAATTCCGAAAGATAGATAAGCAATAAATGAGTTATATTTCTTCTTAACGCTATTATGCTTTAGTACCTCAACTTCATGGAGCTTTTCATAGCCAAACAAAAAATAGCTTTTGTGAATTGGAATATATTGTTTCGAAGTTGTCGATTCCAAAATAAAATCAAAGTGCATGAAAAGACCTCCATATATAATCCCATAACATCAATATAAAGCATGAGACATTGAGAAATAACAAAGAAAATTTTATACATTAATAAAAACACATGCAAACTCTACTTAAGTAAAAGGTGTGGCATGTCTATTTGTCATATTCTAATAATTTCCTGCTATATTAAAAGTTAAGAACGTATATTTCACTCATTCTGTTCAATGGACATAATTTTCAATGATTCATATTAGCAATCCCTATATGATAACATTAATAAGTAAAATGATTGGATAATAATATGGATCGTCTAAACAATCCCTAAATGCTAAGTTTTTTATTTCTTTCTTTTTCATTGTACTGACTAGGATAGCATCGTATTAAGGTCATAATCAAAGTGTTAACCCATCCTTATAGTACTTATTTAGAAATTGTAAGTGCTAATAATCGTAAGTTTTAAAGTGAGAAAGTAAAGTGAAAAAAGCGGGTCCTTTATATAACTAAATACCCAAAGCTATAGTCGTAGACAAGGTAGATAGGTGGACTTTGGTAGGATTCCTAAGTAATTGGAGGAAAGAAACTGAATATTTTCTTGTGTTTGTACATAAGACACTCTTAAGAATGATAATAAGCAGTAGTTAACAGAAGTGGTGGCAATATTACAATTTGTGTAAATGTTGTACTAATAATTAAGATCTAGCAAATAAAATTAGGATTCTTTGGCAAATTTAGATCAAAAAAGTGATACATCAGTTCTTGATTTAGATATTACAGTCCAAGCATCAATATCACCTCTTAAATAAAAAAAAATTAACTAGGACGGTAATATAATAAAAATGAAAGTCAAGAGAGTGCACCTCATATCAAGAGTGAAACCAGATGTGGAGTAGCGAGCAACTTTATAAAAATCTAGTATAGTTTCAATAGCTCCTTTTAAGAGATCTGCATATTCTTCTTCTTTCTAAGAAAGAAATTATAAGTGAAATTAATTATATACAAGATTGCAACAATGCAAATTTAGAGAACCAAACCATAAAACAAACTCAAAACTTCACCAACAATGCAGATGCAACTAGAACAAAATATATAAGTATTTGCATCCAAGCTTGAGATTGGATTAGCTATGTTTAAATGTTTACGGGTTGATCAGCAATAATTTCTCTCCACAACACTGAACAATAAAGATATGATTAATCGCCAACAGACACAAAATAAGCAGTCATTCCTTAAGCACATAGTAGACTCTCTCCTACCTTTGACACATTGTTGCTAGATCAATCAAGTTTTTTAAAAACCATATTTCAACAAATTCCAATTATTTTAGCAAAATTTGCCTTATTTCTATCTAATCTTGTTGAATCTCTTACTATTATCATTTTTTTTAAAATATCAATATTTTTCATGAAACGTCATGTCAGCTTTTCCTACATAGATACAATTTGGATGATGTGTTTGTGTCTCACTAGAGAACCAAAACAAGTGTGCACAGAGGAATAAGTTATTTCTTTCCATAGATATATGTGGAATGCACCAAAGACATAATATGTGGAATAAAGATTCATTAGACGAAGCATATTAACTTTCCTAAAAAATTGGTGTGAATCTCCATGCCAAGACAAGAAAAAGTTGATGTAGGTGATGCAAGACTTGAAAAAAGAAATGAGTATTATGTTTGTTCCTAATCATGTTTAAGACTTGATGTAGGTGAAACTAATTCTAACCTATTTAAAAGCCCACCCTTGTGTGGGCAAAAAGAAACAATTTATGCATTGCAACTAGATATATTTTATTGAGAGTCATAACTTATTAAAGAAATTATAGGAAATAACAAAAAATAAGAACAATGACTTGCAACAAAAATAAAAGCCCATTGGGTGAGAAATATAAATGCATTATGATATCCAACATTGTTTAAGAATATCTTTCTATATATCTACTCACATAAGAATATCTTTCTATATATCTACTCACATACCCAAGGATCCTCTACCCATGCCCATTACCTACATCCGAGCACATGCAAGAAGCAAACTACCTTTGTTATTATCCTAAAAATTAGTGTATGATGCAGGCTAGCAACTAGCTAGTGACAATGGTAGGTGGAGTCAATGAAACTCACCCAGTCCCATCTGAACTGTAAGACCCATCTGAACTGTAAGACATTATTGTGCACCATCTTCTAAGAGCATCATAATCAACTCTGGATACCAAACAATTATACTACCATGCTTTGATTTTTCCAGCAATAGCAGTTGAGAAGATAGACTGCATAAAGAGGAAAAGTGAATTGGTGTGATAGTTAAACTAATTTAAAAAACTTTACTGAGAAAATAAATAAAGTGACAGAAAGAAATAAACCTAAAAAAGACTCATTATAATGAGGGCACACAAAGTATACAGGAGCTTCATGGCCCTCAAATGTGTATTGCTTCTAATCAGTTCTAGTATCTGATACCTGTCATTAAGCCATAAAAATAATATTAAAATAAGGGCATATTATTATTATTATTATTATTGATAATGTATTTTACAGAAATCAAAAGCACATCCTCTAATTGGTGCCTCAACTCTCTGTGAATGAATTATCATTTAAGATTTCAAGGAACCAGAGCCTTATTCGCATATCATCTAGTTGAAAAGTGCATATGAATTCACAAACGAGGGATTCTCAAATCATGAAGGGAGCGCAAATTGATACCAGAATCCAACCTTAAAAGAATGGAATCATAAACAACTTGTAGGGTGAGATGAACGATACCTTGTTGGATTTCCAAGAACCAGAGCCTTATTCTTAGATAGAAAAAGGAAAAAAGAAAAAACTTCAAAGATCAAAACATTAGGTACCAGCATCGTCGGAAGCATCCTACCCTTTAGACTTCAAGAGAAGAGAAAGTGAAAACTAGACTGACGAAAAAGAATGAATGGGATCAGATAACGAATCATACCTTGTCAAATTTCAAGAAAAGGAGAAGAGCATTCGCCGATCATCCTCATATAAGCAAGTGGAAACAAGAATCCAAACCTGGAATGAAAGTGCAAGTTGCCATTTTCAATATTAGAGCCAAAATCGAAAGAAAAGAGGAAGAAAATATCACCAAAGAAAAAGAACGGTGTCGAGGGTTTCAATTTCGTCATTAAGGAGGCGAAAGACGTAAAATAGGTTGTTAAGAGGTAAGGTGTTACAAGGAAAGCAGGAGACGGCTCGCAGCGGGGAACAGGGAAGGCGGCGGCGGCTAAGTCGGTTGGTGGGTCCGAGCGGCGTAGGGTTCCGCAAGAAGAGAGCTCGGGAGGAGGTTCCGACGGCGAGGTACGAGAGGTTGGCAGTTGCTTCCTCGTCCAATCAGGCTGATCTCGGCGGTGGTGAGGCAAGCGGTGGCAGGCTGGCTCGCGACGGGAGTGGGGAAGGCAACACGCGGAGGGAAGGCAGGCAGAATCGCGCAGAACACGGGGGAGAGGGAACGGGTTATCGGTAAGAGAAAATAAACTTACGTTGGTTTTATGAAATTAAATAACCAGTGGAATCCGAAGTCACGATGGAGAGTCACCCCAACGGTCCGGTCCCATGATGCAGAGTCATCCTAACGGTAATAAATTAAAAAATTATAATGAATGATAATAAAAAATATATATAAAGTCAAAATTTGATTTTTTTTATCTATTTCAATAATTTTATCTTATTATAACCAATTCAATTATATTACGAGAACATAATTAAATAACCCCTAGCCCCTTATTTATATATATATAAAGTAAATTGATTTAACGAAATCCTTAATTTAACTCTATCCATTTAATCCATCCTTAATTTAACTAGCCTTATAAATAAAAAATAAATTAAAAAATAATAATTTATTTTAAATCAAATAACTATTACATAAGACTAATTAAATTGACCAATATTATTATTATTATTATTATATTTTTCTAATACAACATAGAGATAAAAAAAATAACAGAGTAAAGATGATCAAATATTTGACAAAGAAAAAATCTTATGATCCCGTATGGTTAGGTAAGGTCTGATTACATCATTGACATGATTTGCAATTAAAGACTTAGGTTGATACTGCATTACTAAAAGAGTTAAGATGACACCCTCAACCTACAAGAGCTATTGAGGTTTGAATCTCCGAAGTTACTTAAGCCCTGAAACTCAGCTCTCTTAGACACTAGGGAATTGAAATTATTGGAGATGAGAGATGCTATGCTGATCGGGAGAAAAGAAATCTTAAGGTCCCTTCTGGTAACTTTGAAGGAATTAACTTCAGTTCTTTCTCGAGTCTTCTTTGCTTTGTTGAGTTCCTCTTTTCATGAGTATAGAATATGATTGGAGAAGGATACCTACAAGCATAAGAAAAACATGAATGGAACTATGTGAATGGGCATTTGCATGAATTAGTTTTCATTGTTGTTTGATTCTTTATATCCTTTTGATTTGGCAACTATTAGGAATAAGCCTAAAGCAACTTCTGTTTAAGTTAATTCATTTTCCTATAACTCCCCTTCAACAAGAACAAATTCAACTTGGAATTGAATAAACTTGGTAAGCAAAAGAACCTATTCTCCTTCAATCAAATTTCTTTCTCTGATCATTTCATTCATTCCAATATTTCATTAGAGGAAAATTCATCTCTCCCTTAGTAATTGGGTTAAATAGTTAGAAGCAAAGTTTAAAGTCTTGTGCTGTACCAATTGACACAGATGAAATTTATCATTCCGTTAATCAATCGATACGACAGTGAATTCAACATAAAGCTAAAAAAGAAAAATTTTACTTAGCAAAATGGATGACAATGGCGAAACAAGGTTTTTCTCACCAAAACTCCAACAAACTTCAACAACACAACGCAAGCCTCAGCAAAATTACGATGGCCTTGTGACCCTCATCTGGCCATAGTGAGACCCACGAGGTTGCAGTGATCTCGTTGTTGTCTTGTCTGACCACGAGACCTTTGCGAGCTTACAACGACCTTCTCTGCGACAAGTAAGGCTTCTCACGAGGTACCGATGGTCTGGCTACAAGCTCGTGGTGGCCTCACGGCAGCCAAGCGAGGCTACGAAGTCATAATTGCCTCATGGCTGTCTCACCTAGCCGCGAGGTCACTACAACTCGAGAAGAGCTCGTAAGTTTATGAACTGATTTTTTTTATATTCCTCATTTCTTTTTTAATCTCAGTTAATTTTTTATTAATTACTTTCCTTTCCTGCTAATTTGTTTCTCCTTTTTTTTGTCTTTCCTTTTCGCTTTATTTTTTTCTTTTCCTTTCATATTGATTACTTTTATCTTTCATATTTATTTTCTTTCTGCTAATTCTTTTCTTTTTATTATTTATTTTCTTTTTCCTCTTTTACTTTTTTTCTATTTTTTATTTTTCTTTATTTTATTTTTTCTTCATTTCCTTTTCCATTTAATTTTTTATTTACTTATTTTCCTTTTTATTTCCTTTAATTACAAGAATATTTTCTTTTCTTTTTTAGTTTATTTTTTCATAAAGATTAAAAAAGAAAGATAATAGAATTAATTTTATAAAATATGCTATTATATAATTAAATTTTAAATCAAATTATTCTTAATCTAATAAAATAATTTTATAATATAATTCTTAATCTTATATTATATTTTATATTTAAAATTATCAAAACCATATCGACATGACATACTACGATATCAAAATTATATCATTTCAATTATAAATTAAAACTCTGATAAGATTCAAAATTTCAAACCTGACTGTTGAATGACTTGACTCAAGGAGATCAATATTTAAAGTTTGCAACTCATCTCTTCTACTATGCCAATTTCATTCCTCAATATGGAATTCCTGATGTAGCTCGAATTCAAGGAAAAGAAGAGTGGGACTCCAACCAACACCATGAATATGTTGTGCATGTAGCCTAGTTGGAATTGATCATGATGTGACACCCCTTTTGTTGCTGTAGAATAGATTCATAGCATTATGTGACTGACAACTCAAGATAAGAATGACATATTTTTAACCTTTGGGGATAAGATCCTTTGCTTATATTCCACCTGTTTCAATAGAAAGATGAGCACCTACTTACTCTATATTATTTCTTTTGCCTCCCAAAGAGTATAAGCAGTTGGATCTCCTCCCCTATAGACTAATGGAGAGGCTTTTTCCCTGCAGTAGTTGGCATCGATAGTTAATACATACATTTGATTGTATCCTAACCTTACTATAGATGTTGAAAGAATAGTAGAGTGGTGAGCCCTCCTAATGCCATTTCGGTTGACCATGAGCCCCTTTAGTAGGTGGGATTCAATCTAGGTGAAGCTCTTACTTTCATTTTGTTGGGATCAGTCTAGTGCGTTACATGTGTTTATACGTTTCACAATCCTACGTAGTAAAAATAAAATAATAATTAAATCTAATTATTACGACACTCACAACACACGCATGTAAATACAATAAGTACAAGACATGACTAAAATTTAAAAAATTTCAAAATAATAAATATTTTACGTGTACCTAACATATGACGCTCAGAGAGAATGACATCAATCGAGCGACCCCTTGTCAAAGTTTTGCCTCTACTAGTGATCCATGCTAAGTGCTCTTCTGGACGGCTTCCAAAGCCACAAGTTTTGTCATTGCCTTCGATACTAGCCATCGAACAACAACGGTTGATACGAGAGAAAATCCTAATATTAGAAACATGCAACAACACATGTCGTATTTGTTTCTGGGGATTTCTAACTATCATTGGTAATCAAATTCTCGAGTAGTTACAGTGTAAGAAAAGAAGGACCGGAACACTTTTTGAAAAAAAGAAAATAACTATAGGCACAAAGTCTTCCGGCAACGAAACCCCGATGGCTACCCACGGTCCCAGTGTCACGTCCCGGGAGATGGTCGTCCGAAAAATTTCGATAGCATCTCCCCTGTAATAATTCAACTTTTCCTGATACATAATGATATAATAGGCCCACAACCGATTACTAGTGCAATACAAATGTATAAGCTGCTAACTACCAGTTAAAGAACCACACGACCACAAACCACACACCCAGCACGTGCAGCTAATATAACGACCGCAACAACAAAGACACATACTATTACGCAACAACGAAAATCACAAAACACTTCGATAGTGTTTACAACAAGCAAACAATAAAACTCTACAAGTCTACAATAACAGAAGTTTCGCAGTAGAAAATTAACAAAATTCATGTCCACATGAATACAAACATAAGATCAAAACCACCATCTAACGCAGCCCAAAACCATACGAAGTAAAACAACAAGTAGTCCACAACATATAAGGAAAACAACGAACATAATCCAGAAAGAACCACACAAAGAAACAACGACTCCTCCTACTATGAGATAGAGCAGTCTGGCAGAACTTCAAGCTTCAAATGACATCCTTATCTACTACCTGGGGAGAAAGAAAGGAAAATCTCAAGGTTTGGGTGGTGAGTATACAATACTCAGTGGATACTAGAATGGAAGTGCACAACAACATATATATATAATGAAACAACAGGATAACATACGGTACAATGAACAAGGTCAATATTCAATGAACAACTGACAGGTTGCATACAATACGAGAGTAATGCATCCAATGCAACAATCATAAAACACACAAGTGCAACAACTATAAATGCAGTACACAACCACCAACAAATGCATGTACATATGTTATGCATGGTCACTGTCTGTACTCTTCACCCCAAACACCCACCTAGTGCAATGAACTAGTTGCACATGCTCCAACAATAAACCACTACTAATCAAGTGGGGAGCGAGCAGGATATCACAGGAGAGCTATCTAGTTAGTCCTGGTTACACTCAACTTAGTGTAATAATTGCTCTCACTTTTGTACTACTATCATACAGTGTTAAGTGAGTGCCAACAACAACAACAATGATCAACACACTTACTTCTATTATGTATATGTCATGATGCTCAATTCAACAAGTAAGACCTATATATAATCAAGCATAATCAACATTAACTACAACAAGTCAACACTCACAGATCAACAATAACATGCAACTGTATAGAAGCAATTAAAAGATCATATTAAAACCAATCAACAAGGTATTAAGCAACGAAGGTAACAAGGATTACAACAAGGTAATTAACAACAAAAATAATCATGCACTACGAATAAAAATCTGTGTTGATCAAGCACAGAAGTACCCACCTAGTATGACGAATACTGATACAAGAATCCCCTAGAAAAATACTCCTCATATGTAATAGGATCGACAATCAAGGTCCTACAATTATAATAACAACATCCACTAAATATCAGAATATATTTTTCTACAACAAATCAAACCCTAATCGAAACTAGGGTTAACCTTAATTGGAACAAACCAAAATCAGATCCGTCAACAGATCCAACCAACTTGATCAACCGGATCCAACACTAACTTAACCCAAATCCAATTAGATCCAAATCCAACTCGCTTAACCTAACCAAAATATAATTAACACAACTCAACTAAATCCATTTAACACCACTCAATTAGATCCAACCTGATCCAACCCATACTCTAATTGATTTTCAGAAGTCTGATGAGTGTAGGTTATATATGATTTTTTAGCCTTATTTAACGCTTATATACTTGTAATTCATTGCATATGATATACTTTGTCAAACCTTGTTCATTTATTATTACTTATTTCTACTCTTTTGCTCAGAGATCTGCTCTTTGTATATTTTTGATTGTAGGATGTGATTCAAAGCTAAAATAATGCAATATTGATGATGGAGCAAGGAGTAGAGATTGAAGCACATTTTGATAAGTTTGGAAGTCATTTGAAGTGCTTCAGAGGCCCACACGGTCGTGCCAAATGTGCCACGGCCGTTTCTCATCATCCGGACCAGTTTTCAAGCTTTTAAAGAGTGTCCCGGGGTGAGGCACGCCCATGCCAGGTCCAACATGGCCGTGCCAAGCTAGGCACGGCCGCCTCACCTTTCCAGGGTCCAGGCAGCCAGGCCGTGCCAAGAGGCACGGCCATGTTCCCATCTGGACTACTCTGCAGACTAAAAGTAAAATGGATATAACTTTTAGCTCTGATTGAACCATGGGTTGTGCCACCTATCAAAATGGAGCCAACTTCAAGATCTACAACTTTAATTTAGGGTGTTTCATCTGGTTACATCTCTAGGCCATGCTAAAAGGTAAGACCGTGCCCACCTTCCAGATTCAGTCCAGATTGGGGCCGTGTCTACTTCGAGACCAGCTTGGGGTATGCTTAGGAGGCATGGTCGTGCCTCATTTCTAGAACTGCAACAGCTTGAGGCCGTGGCTCATTTTCAAAACTGACTTAAGGCCGTGCCTACAAGGCACGACCGTGCCTACAAGGCACGTGTCGGGACACGGGCGTGTCACGCTTGGACCCTATAAATACATCTTTTTACAACCTTTTAAGGTATCTTAGGTTACCCTAGGATCTTGGCTTAGGGGATGGTGCCTCCCTACTCTTGGAGAGGCCCTAAACGCTTCATCTACGCCGATCCATCCTCTCTAACTCCTCTCCACCGATCCATCCTACATCGGAGCAAGAAGATTTTCAAAGGATGTCCATGCTTCAATATAAGTCCTTTCCTTTTATGTGGATGATGCTTTATTTCTTGCACTTCTATTATAATATTCTTGTAATGGAGTAGATCTATGAGTTTAGGATGTAGGATGAGCATTAATGTAATGATGGTGATGTAAGAACTAGTCCATGTTATTTTTTCTATTTAATGAAGAGTTTACACTTGTTTCATGTTGTAACGCCCGCCCTTACCAGAGCCTTGACGGACGCTA
>NW_027430871.1:0-41261 GCF_044706935.1 Curcuma longa | reverse complement strand
CCCACGCGAACTTGGCGACGAATACACTATTCATCGCCAATTTGGCGACGAATAAGAAATTCGTCGCCAAATCGGCGACGAATAAGAAATTCGTCGCCAAATCGGCGACGAATAAGAGATTCGTCGCCAAATCGGCAACGAATATGTTTTTCGTTGCAAAACTTCACTAAAATCTGAATTTTCCCTTTCTTCTCCCACGCGAACTTGGCGACGAATTTAATTGTTCGTCGCCAATTTAGCGACGAATTTTATTATTCGTCGCCAAATTGGCGACGAATTTGGCGACGAATTCTGATTCGTCGCAAAACTTAACCCTAGATCCGAACTTTTCTTTTTCTTCTCCCACGCGAACTTGGCGACGAATGTCCGATTCATCGCCAATTTGGCGACGAATTGCATTGTTCGTCGCCAATTTGGCGACGAATTGTATTGTTCGTCGCCAATTTGGCGACGAATGTGATTATTCATCGCCAATTTGGCGACGAATTTCGGCTGACGAAGTCTGGTTCGTCGCAAAAAACTTACTAAATCCCTAACTCCGAACTTTTCTTTTTCTTCTCCCACGCGATCGAAGTTTCTGCCGCAGCGAAGTTTCTGCCGCAGCTCTCGCCGAAACTCCTCTCCCTCGCCGGATCTCTCTGCACTCGCCGGATCTCTCACTCGCCAGATCTCTCTCCCTCGCCGGAGCTCTCCCTCGGCGGATCTCTCCCTCGCCGAAGCTCTCCCTCGCCAGATCTCCTCCCTCGCCGAAGCTCTCCCCTCGCCGGATCTCGCTGATTTCTGGTCGAGTTCTCTCCGAAATCTTTCCTCCTCACGTGGTAAGCTTCCTCCTTCCTTTTTGTTTTTTTTTCCTATGTTTTTCACCGCCGGCGCTGCTGGAGAGACGATCGGGGTTCCTCTCTGGCTCCCCTCTTTTGGACGTCGGAAAGGTCCCAATCCTGCAGCGGGCTTGGTCGTCCTCGACTTCGCCTCCTCTGAGTCGGCGGTTTGTCGTGTCGTTCGCGAAAATCAATCAGCTTTGCTAGACCTAGGATCAGAAGATTCGGAATTCACGCCGAGGCCTCCGCCGATACCGCTGTCGCTGAAGCGGATGTCGACTTTGAATCCCTCTTTTCGGAGAGCGCTGTGGTGGATTCGCTGAGGAAGCAAGGGAAGAAGAAGTCGAATACCGGGGCGTCAAGCGTATCGTCGGGGGTTAGGTTAGAAAACATCAGCAAAAGCTTTAAAGGTGTGACATTGCTGAAGGACGTCAGCTGGGAGGTCAAGAGAGGGGAGAAAGTGGGCCTTGTTGGAGTTAACGGTGCCGGGAAAACTACCCAATTGAGGATAATTGCTGGACTGGAGGAGCCTGACTCGGGGAATGTGATTAAAGCGAAGGAAAATATGAAGATTGCGTTCTTGAGCCAGGAGTTCGAGGTTTGCCCTAGCAGGACAGTCAAGGAAGAATTTTTGAACGCATTTAAGGAAGAGATGGAGGTCGCGCAGAGGTTGGAAAAGGTACAGAAGGCGTTGGAGAGCTCGATAGAGGATCTGTCCTTGATGGGGAGGCTATTGGATGAATTGGATTTGCTCCAAAGAAGAGCTCAGGATCTAGACCTAGATGAAATAGATGTAAAAATTAGTAAGTTAATGCCCGAGCTTGGATTTGTGCCAGAGGATTCAGATCGGTTGGTAGTTTCATTCAGTAGTGGATGGCAGATGAGAATGTCTCTTGGGAAAATTCTACTTCAGGTAAGGGTGTCTGTATGCTGTGCATTTTCATTTTACTGGAAAAGGAAACACATTTACTAAAGAAATTCTTGCATGTTGAATAAATTCAACCTCATGGATTTTTGAGTTTCTCTTTGCTAATATAAAAGTTTTAGTGTTAAAAATTGAATGTGAAGCTGTTCAGTGGCGTAAACTTGTTAAAGATTATGTTTGGATCTTCTGTTTATTGGCAGGTGAAATTTTGCTGTTACTTTGTATTGGTGAACTTGTACAGAGGACAAATTAGCTTATCAGTCTGTTTATGTTGAAAATATACTTTTTGGTTGCTTTGAGTTTATCATGTTTTAATTTGTTTTGCACTTGTTTTCACAGTTGTACAAATTTTTATGAAAGTTCATAATTGCATATACTAATTGTTGGAAAAGAATTTAAAACAATATATTGTCTCTCAGGAGTTACTTGTCAAACTGCAGCTCAGCTTATCTTGTTCAAACTGCAGCTCCATTATGATAATGCTCAGAGAAAACCTATCTGATTATCATTAGTTCAAGGTTGACTTGACACCCTTTGGTTTTGTTTTTTCAGCTTACCTTTTGTCCTGCTTGATTGCCATCACATACAATAGTTTTCTGTGCTAAGTTCATAGTCAAACTATATTCATTTGTGCCTCACCAGTCGAATTATGCTCATTTTATTTTCTGTGAGTTTTATGTAGTAAGCATTGTGGTTTTTTTCCTGTAAATTATGGTTGCAGGATCCCAGACTTGCTGCTTCTTGATGAGCCCACAAATCACCTTGATCTAGATACAATTGAATGGCTGGAAGGCTATTTGAACAAGCAAGATGTGCCTATGGTTATCATATCCCATGACAGAGCTTTCCTTGATCAGTTGTGCACAAAAATCGTGGAAACTGATATGGGAGTGTCCCGAACATTTGTGGGTAACTACTCTGAGTATGTGCTGGCAAAAGCAGCATGGGAGGAAGCTCAATATGCAGCATGGGAGAAGCAACAGAAGGAGATTGAGCATACCAAGGACTTAATAAACAGATTAGGGGCTGGGGTTAATGCTGGTCGGGCAACTAGTGAAGAGAAGGTAACAAGGATCTTGTTTGTGTGTGTTAGGTTATAAATATGAAATTCTAATTTGTGGTTACTAGAGGTAATGGTTTAGTCCTACATGATATATTTGGTCATCAGTGTTACATCAAGAGGCCTATATGATGTAGCTGAACTGGATTGTGGATACAACAGAAATATTACCCCTCTCAGCAAGTCCCCTTCTAGGATTTGAGTTTTATTCTTGATATCCTATGGAGGAAGCTGTGGTTTTAATGTGACAACCCAGCCTTCCTCCATCTCCATGTGCCATAAAGTATAATTCTCTTCATAATTATTAATGGTTCTCTTACATGAGATGTTTAATCATCAAGTGTTATGTTTATATATAAGTGTAATGTTTTTTTTTGGAACAGCAAATAACATGTTCATTTTTGATTCGGTAGTTAAATATATGCTTTAGGATAGTAATTCTAATACATTAAGTTAAACATGGAGATGACTTTGAATAAATCAGCCATTTTAGAATTAGCAAGATGAGTATGTAGTTAAAGTTTCTAATGTTTCTTCAATACAGTACTTCCAAGCTTTATATCTGAATGCTCACTATGCTTATTTTGTGGCAATTTCTAACTGCCTCATTGTGATCTCACATCAGAAATTAGAGAAACTTCAAGAAGAAGGACAAATTGAGAAGCCTTTTCGGAGAAAGCAATTAAAAATTAGGTTCCCTGAGCGTGGCAGAAGTGGGCGGATGGTCTTAACTCTAAAGAATCTAAATTTTGGATATGATGATAAGGTAAGCAATATCCCTTTGACATCTTAGTATAATGTGTGGCTACTAGGCAATGTTCTTATTAGTAAGAAAGAGAAGTCACACCTATGCATGTCATGTACCATGGCACTTAAACTTTTTTTTTTTAATTTAGTAACTATTTTTCTGGATCTGATATGGCAGGTATTGTTTAATAACGCAAATCTTTTGGTTGAGAGAGGTGACAAAATAGCTATTCTTGGTCCAAATGGATGTGGAAAGAGTACTTTGCTTAAGCTAATTATGGGCTTGGAGAAGCCTGTAGGTGGAGATATTTTGCTTGGAGAGCATAATGTGTTGCCAAATTATTTTGAACAAAACCAGGTTGGTTTGATCTGACTTACTTCCACCTCTTCTTTTTACCACTTTAGTTGCTTGGTGATGCAATCGATAGAGCAGAAGATAGCAAGATATTGATGATTTCTTAGAGAACAAATGTTCTAAGTTCTCAACATATTACAATTACATATTTCATCAGTTATGCTCAGTTCCATGTCCAATTTGCTTAATAGCTTTATATGGATTGTGGAATTATTTTTGCTAATGGTCCTTGATAATTCCTTTATCCGACTTAAATTTTTTTCTTTGATATGTTGTTTATTGTTACCTCACAATTTCTTAACAGGCAGAAGCACTTGATCTTGGTAAGAGTGTGCTTGAGACAGTTGAGGAGGCTGCAGAGGATTGGAGAATAGATGACATAAAGGGTCTCCTTGGTCGTTGTAACTTCAAATCAGACATGCTTGACAGAAAAGTTTCTCTTTTGAGCGGTGGAGAAAAGTTATGACCTTGACATCTATTTGCAAACTCTCACTGGAATTTTTTGTCCTCTATTGCAAATTGTTTATGCTTATGCTAAATATCTTAAGCAGCTGATAGGCCTCTGTTGTTTCAGGTGGTAGTAAATCACCTTTTTGAAAAGCAATTTTGGTGTGATGTTTTCAAAGCTTTTAAAAAATATTTTAACAGCATCATTTCCATTTTGTGTTAGCTATTTGATATGCAGAACACAATTACGCAGCAAGGAGTCTGCTGTTGTTTCAGTTGGTAGTCAAAATTTCCCACCTTTCCAGAACCAATATTGGTCTAATGTTTGAAAAGCTTTTAAATTCTTCTCCCATCACCTGAAAATTAGAACAAGCAAAAGCACATATTGTTCTCATAAAATCACTGTTTCTTGCTACCATTGTCCTTTTGTTTCTCTATATTTGTTGTCTACTGATAGTATGCCCTATAATACAATGTTTGCTGAATATTGTTTACCATTGATAACATGTCTATATATTCTTCATTCTGTTACGTACCATTCACAAGATGCCTGTAGATATTAATGAAATCTTCTGACCTATGTTTACTTCCTCATTTCAGGCACGACTTGCTTTTTGCAAATTTTTGGTAAAACCATCTACTTTGTTAGTTTTAGATGAACCTACCAACCATTTAGATATACCATCAAAAGAGATGCTAGAGGTATCTTTTTCAACCCAGCATTTGGTTTTCCTCTACTATGACTTATTGTTTGCAGTTATTAACTTGAAATCTGCTGAAACTTCTGTTATCATGGAACAGGAAGCTATATCTGAGTATCAAGGTACTGTCATCACTGTTTCGCATGATCGTTACTTTATAAAACAGATTGTGAATAGAGTAGTGGAGGTGAAAGATGGGCAATTGCAAGACTATGTTGGTGATTACAATGTAAATTTCTGTGCTTCAGATATCTATTCGAGCAGTTTACTTTTAGAAGGTTATATAAATGCTTTATCATGTTTCTCAAAACTATTACGTGCTGATATTATGTGTTTTCTCAAAGGACCATGAAGAGTATCATTGAATTTTTGATTTACACGTGAGGATCATGTCATTTACTTTTATCTTCTTCATGCAAATAGTTTACTTGCATTTTGTTCTAAGGCTGATTACACTCTTTAGCTTATTTATAGCCACAAAAGCATTTATGAATTCCTTTGTAATCTTCCAACAGTATTATCTGGACAAGAATCTTGAGGCTAGAGAAAGAGAACTAGAATGCGAGGCTGCTCTTGAGGAAAAGGCTCCGAAAATAAAAGCCAAATCTAAGATGTCGAAGGTGGAACTTTTATCAACTTTTCAATTAGAGAGGGAAATCGTTCTTGATGTTTCTCTGACACCATGATTGCCACCTTCCACTTTACACAGGAGGAGAAAGAAGCTAGAAAGAAGCAAAAGGTGATGGCTTTTCAACAAGCAAAAGCGAAGTCTAAAGGATTGAAGAATGCAAAGCGCTGGAAGCGATGACAACAAAGGAACGAAAATAATCCGTGGCGCTTGAACAACAATAAAGTACCTGATTCACGCACACAATACTATCAACACTATAATTTAAAAAGGTCACATTTGTACATAATACATACACCTCTGAGCAAGCATATACTTGCCGCAGGGCTCACATACTATCAACACCTCTGATTAGTCCTTGTGGGTCGTTATCTATTACAATAAATGGAAAGCTAGAGTTTCAGATAATCTGTTGTAAGCTGTACATTGTATTAGCATTCATTGAGATGCACTTGGCCTCCAGTTGCTTGGGCTTTATATGCATTAGTTATATGCTCCATTAAAAGAGACATCTGCCATTTCTTGGAGCATGAGTTGTGGCTGCACCTTTTGTGTACCATATCATGGTGTACTGTAGTTGCCCTCAATGCACTTTGTATAAATTTTATTCAGTTTAACCATATCGAATGAACAATCTAGTTCAGTGTACTCTTTTCTGAGAAAATAAAAGAGGCATCGTATGTTTAAGCGACTATAGGCATATGAGTTTTTCTCTCTTCTTCATGTCTCGGATGTTTTTTTTTTCCTTTCTCTTTTCTGTTCTTGTTGAAATGCAAATACGTTGTTAGCATGTGAATAGAAAGATACTCGTTTGTGTCATACTTTGAGTTTATTAGATTAGCATTGGTGGGTTTCCACGGGCATAGCCGAGTTGATATTCAGGTGGTAGAATTATAGCATAAGAGTAAAGTTCGACTCCCTTAGAGAATAAATTCCTTCCACTTAAGAGACAGTTCGGTATCATGATTTACCACTCTTTCATAGGTCTCAGAGCAGATCGTAGAGAGGTGTCTCGGATGAGTGTTATATTTTTTTACAACATAGATTACCATTGGTGAAGGGGAGTCTTGGCGCAACGGTAAGGTTGCTGCCATGTGACCTAGAGGTCACGGGTTCAAATCCTGGAAACAGCCTCTTGCCAAAGGCAAGGTAAGACTGCGTACAATGGATCCTTTCCCCGGACCCCGCATGGCGGGAACTTCGTGCACCGGGCTGCCCTTTATAGATTACCATTGGTGGTAACATTCAAAGTTCATTTTTAAAAAATATTCAGATATTGCAAGATCAGGGAAATTGTTTAGGTCATGCAACATGGCAATTGCTAAATCAGTATAAATTTGGTCGGTAGATGCTACTAACAAATTATCTTTCTCACAGATTCTTAACTAAACTCACTACCATATAAGCAAGGCATGACACAAGCAAGGTGGCCACTTCATCAAGAAGAAATGCCAGACATTGAGAAGAAAACTCAAACTTTTACTGTGCGATATGATAAACAATCATGTGAGTCGCTTTACTTGTTTCCTTAGATTTTTAAGATTCTATTGCATAGTTGATGACTTCATTTTGTTTATGTTCATCAACTTAGAATATTGTATTTCTTGCAAGCTCTTAAATCTTCAATGACCTTCTTCAGCTCGGTCCACGGCGAAGGGAATTAGCCAGATGCCTCAATGCCTCATGCTTGGCCAATTTCTCCCCATGGACTCACTCCTCAGCTGCCTTCATCCGAGTCACCATAAAGAATGCCTCTTCCCATGCCGCCTCCCATGCGAAGGATCTCCATATCGTGAACTAGCTAGTTGATCTCGCTCTTGTTGAAGTTTATTCCCACGGGCCTTCTTATTACTCACTTTGAGTCATAACAATTTTTAAATTCTCTCCCATGCCAGCTACTTGGCTTCTCAGCCTTGCAGTTTCATTATGATCAACCACTCAGATATGGTCTCTCTCCTGTAGTCGACCCACCACTTGTATCCCAAGCATAAGGTATTCAGTATTCTAGAAGGTGGGTCTAGCTCATTTTGCATAGGTGTTGTTGCTCGACGAGATTAGTTTCCCTAGGTGGAGGGGCGAGAAGGAAGAGATTTTAACAAAATTAGTATCAAAATGATGATATTTTAACTAAAACAACACCAAAGTAATTTTTTTATTCTTAATTATTTTTAATTTTGTTTCATTTTATCTTGTAATTATCTATTAAAAAAGATAGAAATAATAAAAATAATTTTATTTTTTATTTTTATTAAAGTTCCTATAATTTTATAATTTTTTATTAATCTTCTTTTTTATTTTTTAAATTTTTTATTAAATTTCTAAAAAATGGATAAATATAGGAGAATATCATAAGTTTAATGATAAAAAAAATGAGTTTTTTAATATTATCGATTTTTGTATGAAATTTCTTAATAAAATAATTAAGTTTTTATTTTATTTTTTATTTGATTCAATTTAAATAAAAAAAATCAATTTTTTACTTTAATTTAAGATCGAACGACGAGAAAGATATTTTTGATATTAAATGTATTCTTTGATAAAATTAAAATTATAATGCATCTTTTCAGAATTTTAAAATTTTGAGTGCGTTTTTTGATAAAAAGTAGTTTAAAAATTCTAAAAAATATATATTTTTTGCGATTTTTAAAATTAGAAGTCAATCAGAAAAAATAATAATAAAGTAATTGAATTAAATTATTACTTTACTTTACGTATGCATATTATTTAGTTATTTTTGGCGGGTAGACGCGTCGCCAATGGCCGCGTGCTTGTCGGTTGGCGCATCGCGTCGCAGGCCGATGCGACTCCGGGTCTCTCAGTTGATGACGTCATGCCCGACGGCCGATCGATGCGAATTGATGGAGGGTCCAGTGGTACCCGACTCGGGTCTCTCCGTCGCACGCTCGCTCGCCTCCTTTAATGCCTCCTCTGCCTCGGTTTCGATCTCTCCTCGCGAGGAAAAAGGGGGAAAAGTTGAGAGATCTTTCGGAGTTTCCTCTTCCGGGTCCCCACAAGCTCCTCTCAGGTCCTCTCTCTCCTCCAACGCGCCCGCGGGGCATGAAGCCTCTTCGTTCTCCTCTTGATCTAATTTGTCGCTTTGTGGTTTCGTGGAGTAGCTTCTTCTGATGGCAAGGTACTAAGCTTCTTGTTTTCTGGTGTCTTTTTTCCCCCTTGACTCAAGCTGTTGTCTGATTAGTTTAGAAAGGGATCTGCTTTAGGCGGTTCAGTTTTCTAAAGAGATCGTTTTGAATCTCGTTTGCTTAGGGTGATCGTTTGTCTGATTAGTATAGCAATTTATATGCTTCTTTAAGATATGAATATATGAATCGGGGTATGGTTGGGGCGGTTGTTTGACTTATTGTGTTTTTGGTAGTTCCTGATGGAGGAAATTGATGGGGATTCGGATTAGAATACCTTTGTATATTGGTCGGAGGCATTTTTTTTGCACCTTTCTAGGGCCATAAAAAGGAATTTTTGGATGATCTCCTTTGTGGCAATTATGTAGTTGGAAGTGGATTTACTGTTTGATTAATTGTCATGCAGCTGGAGTATTATGATATTTAAATTATTTTCTAGTTTCGTAAAACATTAAGGAATACTGTCTTTAGAAAGTCAAGAACAAAATTTTGAAATTTATATTCTCTGCGGCATCAATTGCATTTCTTTTCACTCACTATCAAATATTTAGCTGTAGAATTGTTTTGAACACCAATATGCTATCACTTGAAATGAGACCACGCCAACTTGCCATATCCTTTATCTTTGTTATTATAGCTTGCTAGAGTTGTGAGATGTAAAGTTAGTCTTATTTGGCATATTCATATATGATAGGATAGTGAAACCCTATATGATAATGTTGGAGGGGCTTTATCTTTCCTTTAAGCATTAGCGTCACTGAGGGAGTTGACAAATTTTCCTTGTAATTTGATGTTTAACTTCTGTTTTCTTTTATCATGGCTACAGTTCTTTGTGTGCTCAAAGAATAGGCTTCAATCTCAACATCTTTTTGTTACCTATAGACAAGCATCATATATATACTGATGATTCAGAGTTGTGAAACTGTATCTCTAAATGTATATTTTTAATATCAATCTTAAATTTCAGTCATGCAACCTTGCCACCTCACTTCAGTCATGTATCTTTAAGTGGATTCTTGATATCTATCTCAACATCTTTTTTTCTTTAAGCATTCTGTTTCTACCTTTGTACCCTTGTCATCACACTTCTGATATTCCTTTCTAACCTTGTTTCATCGTTTGTCTTATTTATTTAATATTCACCTTCCTCATCCCTAAGATACTAACTATATTGCTACCTTGCATCTTATTTTCCCTGTTCTACTTTTTAACATTGACTTATGCTCTCTCTTATTATCGGTACTACTAGCATAGGAAGACACCTCAAAAAATGGGTAGCCCAGTCAGCTGTGCCAATCCTGGTGGATGCAATATGTACCTAAACTCAATTCTAAATTTCCAATTTCATTATTTGAATATCTGGGTGTATCCTAAGGTGATGACTTTACATTTATTCACCTAAAAAAAAATCAATTAATTGTTTATGCAATATCATCAAGAAGCTAAATACCCAACTATTTTCCTATGTTTCAACTTTCAACATAATTTTCATGATTCTTGCATTTCTTCTTTTTTTTCTCAGAATTTGATGTGTTGAGTGAAATTATTTCTTTTCAGTTGTTTCATGATATTTAATTTACAAAATGTCCACCGTTATGTCTGCCTAATATCTGTCGCAGGTCCATGTTGTAACCAATGACCTATTATCACTTTTCGAGCGACATAAGATTTAAAAACTCATGAGTAAAAGTAGATACCATTTTTCTTTTCCTCCTTTAGATTGGTAAATGCCAATTGTTTTCCATTGTGCACCCAATTGCTTACTTTGGAAATCTTCTGTGATTTTGTTCCTTATAACTTACAAGACGTAAGAAATAGAGGGAAGTATAAAAGGTTATGTTCATCAAAGCTTCGTATAGTTTTGTGCAAAGAAGCATATGTAGGATCAGAGAAAGCGCTAAAGGAGGGGAGGGGGGAATAGTACGTGTTGCTTTTTTCCGTTTAAAACTTATTTTCTTGTTTTCAAAGTAGGCAGTGGAAATAGTAAAACACATGCACAAAAGACACTTTTATTTTTACTTTATTCATAGCCTCTGACTGCTACTCCAAGACCCGCAATTGTTGATCACTTTCGATGGACAATTCACTATTAATCTCTTTGTCAAACAGAGAAAGACTCATCTTTACAAAAATGAGCAACAGTAATATGTTTACCGTTCCTTTTAATTTAAAGCACGAAGACGATAAAGTAAAAAAAATGTGCCGACAAAAATAACAATTTGAAACTTAACATAGTTGTCAAATCAGTAGTGCAGTGTAGCGTCGCCATTTTGGAGCAAGGCGAAAGCAAGAGCACTTGAGAATTGATTATCAAGCCTCGAGTTGAGGCCTTCTTTTATAGACCCGGATCGATCTACCAATCCGCTTGATCGGTATACCGATCACCTTGAAAATCAGATCCAGATACAGTTGATCGATCTACCGAACCCCAGGATCGATCTGCCAATCCAGCCTTCCTCTAATCCTCTTCCGTCACATCAGTTGATCGATGATGATCTTCTGTCACGTCAGCACCGTGGGCCTTATCCTTGATCATGCCTTCTGCCACGTTAGCTGGTCAAAGTCAATCTCCTCTCCACGTCAGCAAGATCATCTTTATTTTATGCCACGTCAACCATCTGAGACTTATCCAATCCACGTCGGATGTCATGTCAGCACACAAGACAACTCAACTGACACTTCGGCATTCAGTGGACCAAACCAACCTTTCGGTCTACCGATCAGATCGATCGATCTATCGATCCTTACAAAACAGAATTAGCACAAAAGTATGATAGTTAAGTAAAGTCTGACAATTGTCTAACTGCCCGATCTCGACTTCGGAATTCGAGTGAACCTTTTGGTCAGATCATCGCCTAAGGCTGCCCCCATAACGAGGACTCGTTCTTATCCGTTTTCTTTTTCAGAAGGACCACTTCACTCTAGGAGCTTACCTCAACTTACTTGTTGGCTAAATCCTTGGTCCTCCAGACCCGTTTGGGCTTTTTCTATTTAGCATCCGATCACTTGACCCCCAGGACTTTCTGACTGGATCTCTAGTCCTCACTAACCCATTAAGTCCATCCTACTAGATGTTCAGTCCCATCTAGACTTAGCCGCTTAGTATCTTTGATCTGTTAAGACTTTCTTGCCTAGTATCTAGTCCAGTTGACCTACTAGAGCTTTTACTTGCCTAGTATCCAGTCAATTTGGCCTACTAGAACTTTTTTAGTTGAGCTGCCTGCATAATGATGAGGTTGTTAGATCACAAATAGACTTAACTTTGAGCCTTTGCCAATATCAAAATTCAGACGATTAACTAGTGCTTCTTGCACCAACAGTATAATTGTAATTTGATATATATTTTGGTAGGTCCTTGCAATTTCTATAAATCCTTAATTTATATACATCTCAAACCTATTTGTATCCATGTATTTTAACTACTTGGCACGATCCTTTTAAGAGATTCTGTCAGTATTTTGGGCTTGTTAATGCTTGGTGGTCTTCAAACAATTGTGAGAATACTTTTTGACAACTACTTGGAGCTCCGATTAATAAATTCTCAAACATCTTCCAACTTTGCACTTCAGTTCTTTACTTGTAATGTCTATAAGTATTATTTTCCTTTTTTTGGTTTTTGAATCTCTATCTTTTACTACTGCAGCTTGAATTGTTATCCATCACTCTTGTCAAATAATCAATTCAGTAAGAGAAGCTAATAGGTTTTGGCAATAGAGTTACTTCTTCAACAATGCCAACACTTTCTATTGGCACATGCTCCGTACTCTAGTTCCCCTTTGCTTATAGAGCTTCAGTTGTAAACTGATAAATTATGGACAGAGCAGACACATCAGGCTTTGTTAGCGGTGGAAGTTGCAAATTGACATTCCATGATTATTTTCATTTCACTTACTCTGTTCTTATAGTGAAAACTTCAACAATGAACTAAAAGGATAGATAGTTTGGTGTCCTCTGCCTCTTGGGCTTCCTTCTACAGCATATTGTCATTCAAGCGAGCCTCAATTTGCAACTTCTCTGTTTCTGGATATGGTGGATCTCGACATGACAGATCTATCGAATAGAAAACAACCTTTCATGAGTCTCTTACTGCGTGAAGCAGGAAATTCTGTGAGAGCTGACACAAATGTTTGCTTGGGTGATACTACATTGCGCTTGAACTCAAGCTATGAAACCGGCACAACTGTTGCATCAAAAAATTGTCCGAGTAATAACAATCTTTGTACTCCAGATGATGGTTGTGGTTTGGTTCTTGGACTTGGTCCAACTCCAGCTTTTTATAATTCAAGGTTTGGCATTGTAGGTGGAGTAAATATAACACACGAACCTGCCACTTTTAGCCAATGCCCAGGCTTGCAAACTGATAGTGACATGTTAGAACTTGGACTTTCAAGAAGAAATGTTGATGGATTAGTAGGCACGGTGAGTAACAGTAATCTTTCTTCTAAACCCAAGCAAGCACATACTGAAAAACATAACATAATTCCAATTGTTGATGAGAGCTCAACGTCAGCTAAGAGAAACCCAGGTGGCTATATGCCAGCTCTTCTGTTTGCCCCAAGGTTGATGATTTCTAATGGTACTGGAGATGCTTCATTGTTCAATGATGCATTGAACTTGGAAGCTGTTTCAGTGACTAATCATCATGGCCAACATGAGCTTCACCAGACAATTGAGCATTTTTCTGCACCTGACTCATCTGCTGGTACTATTTCAGCCTCTCCTACTGTTGCTCAGAGAACTAATCATCTTAAGAAATGCATGTTCGAGGGTTGTTTTAAGGGTGCAAGGGGAGCATCAGGCTTCTGCATTGGCCATGGAGGTGGACAGAGGTGCCAAAGATCTGGGTGCAACAAGGGTGCTGAGAGTAAGACGGCTTTCTGCAAATCACATGGAGGAGGCAGGAGATGCCAGACACTTGGATGCACCAAGAGTGCTGAGGGTAAGACTGATTTCTGCATTGCTCATGGAGGTGGGCACCGTTGCACTAATCCGGGATGTTCTAAAGCAGCACGAGGTAAGTCAGGTTTGTGCATCAAGCATGGAGGGGGAAAGAGATGCACAGCTAAGGGGTGTACTAGAAGTGCTGAAGGCCATCCAGGATTGTGCATCTCCCATGGTGGAGGGCGTAGGTGTCGATATCCTGATTGTAACAAAGGTGCACAGGGGAGTACCACGTACTGCAAAGCTCATGGTGGTGGACGACGATGCATATTTCAGGGTTGCAGTAAAGGTGCTGAGGGGAGCACACCTCTTTGTAAGGGGCATGGTGGCGGCAAGCGATGCCTTTTTGAAGGAGGTGGGGTATGCCCAAAAAGTGTTCATGGTGGGACCCAATTTTGTGTAGCTCACGGAGGGGGTAAAAGGTGTGTTGTTCCTGGTTGCACTAAGAGTGCTCGTGGCCGCACTGATTGTTGTGTGCGCCATGGTGGGGGAAAAAGATGCCACTTTGAGGGATGTGATAAGAGTGCACAGGGGAGGACAGACTTCTGCAAAGCTCATGGTGGAGGAAAGCGGTGCACATGGGCTTTGGGCTGTGACAAGTTTGCAAGGGGAAAAAATGGACTATGTGCAGCTCATAGTACCATTATGGCTGCCCAGCAGGAGAGTGAAGCTGGAAATACTGGAGGAATGATTGGTCCACACCTCTTTGAGGGTATTGTGTCAGCATCTATCACAGCTGGAAGCAGCATTGACAACAACTATCCATCTGCTGGCCGTAGTTCTGTTTCTGACTGTGTCGAGTCACAATCAAATGGTAGGCTGAAGCATGTTAACATTCCGCCCCAGGTTCTGGTTCCCATGTCTATGCAATCCCCTTCGTCGTTGTCATTTGGTTTTGGTGGTGGTGTTGGGGAGAGCCAAGAGAAGGGCTTCAAATTCAAGGTTCCCGATGGAAGGGTTCATGGAGGGAATTTGTTATCTCTACTTGGAGGTAGCTTCAAGAATGCTGTTGATGCTAAGTTGGATTGATATGCTTGCTGATGGGAAGTCAAGTAGCCCATCAGTATACCTGCCAAGGAGGCTTAATAAAGGATTGTACTGGATACACTGCTACAATATATAGCTATTTATGGTTTTGCATTTGAGTCTAATTGTTCCTGGCAAGACAATGATTTTGCATCCTGTGCCTTGATGCAACAGGTTGGTAAGTCTTCAACATTTTGTTTGGTCTATTCAGTACGTGTATATTTGTTTTTTTCCTTTTCAGTTGTGAGTTAGAAATTATATGCTCAATATATTTTTCTCTAGAATTGAGACTTAAAATTCCTCATTTCATGTGGAATGTTTGGACTTGAGAATCTACATGATCAGTTTGTCTTTCAAGCATATGGATTTTGTGACAGATATACTCTTGAACTTGTTGAAGTTTCTAACTTCACATATTTGATAAATTGTCTGTTCGTGTTGATTTTAAGGGATACATTCTTGGTAGAATGCAATTTATGTCAGGTTTATGAAGCCCAGTACTCATCTAACTAATATCATCAATATTCTAAGAATTAAGCTACTAAACTGAATCGGCAGCCATGTGTAGGGTGTTGATATACATATGGATCCTTCTCTAGCAATTTGTCTGTTTGTCCTGTTCTTTCTTTCCTTTTCTACTGGGATTAACCTCTTAGTTTAGCTGGAAATTGCAAGTTTTTACAGATTTTGTTTTTTGGAAATTGGGTGTTACAAATTTTACTGATAAGTAGGTATACAAATTTGATTCTAATGGATTGCACATCTCAACAATAAGCTCACTTAGAATGAACCTGATGACGACTTTCAATCTGTAGAACAATTGAATGGTGACTAAGATTTGTATATCTCACATTTGGAAATTACCATTCCATAGGACAAAATTTGCCACTGGATTGTGTATTAATGATCTTTGCTAATTTTCCATTATGATTTAAGATCGCATTTATATGACCAAGAACCTGGGACTTGCACCTGAGAGAGTTAAACCATATCATTTAGATCAGTTAAAATTAAGATCCGGTGTCCTCTCTGTGGACCACACACCAAAGAGAGGTCCATCTCCTTCCTCTCCTTCCAGTTAGCCGACGACTATGAAGATGGAGAGGGGTGGCAAAGGACAGACAAGCTTAGTCAAGTGAGAAATGAGGTAGAAAAATAGTGCAAGAAGCTGAGCAAGATGAGAATCTGGTAATTATTTCACCAATATTCTTATATTATTATTATGCATTTTGTTTGAAGTAATTATATTCATATTATGTTTATCAAATACCATTTCATGATCAAATGCTTAGAGAAACCCGGAAAAAACTATAGAAAATCAAATCAGTAACACCTCTTTTAATGTATCATAATAATCACATTACTCGCATTAGCATTTACCATCTAATCTAATGCCAATCCTCCATCAAACACACTTAAAATTACTAGTCGAAATGAACTAGCTATTTCCCTTCTTAGTGTACCAGAGGTGCCTGCGGATATGATGGCAATGGGGATCCAACTGCTGCTGCGTGCGACGACAGAAGGTTACAATTCATGGGCGATTTGGCGATGACATTGGCAGTCTTATACCGATCTTCCGGCAGGGGAAAGACGGCGGACTTGGGATCTTGCAGTTGCTCCAGCAAGGCCAACACATCAGACATCCGAGGACGGAGTTTGGCATCATGTGAGATGCATTGCAAAGCAAGCATCGAAACTGCATGGGCTCCTTTCTTCAGGTACTGGCCTTCCAGCCTTGTGTCCATGATCCGGTATAGTTTCCGCTTGTCCCCCAAACAAGGCTTTGCCCAGTCGACGAGGTTCTGCTCGATGCCCATCTTTGATTCGTTAATGGCCCGGCGTCCAGACAACAGCTCCAACAATACGACTCCAAAACTGTACACATCTGCTTTCACTGAGAGTCTACCTGCAAATATTGAAGTTGCAACTAGTGATTGAACAACTGAAGATATCTGATTTAAACGACATTTTAATCAAAAATCCAAACAAACCTGTAGCAATATATTCAGGAGCTGCATAACCACGAGTGCCGATGACTTGAGTCGATACGTGTGTTTTATCTCCAGTCGGTCCAGCTTTTGCCAAGCCAAAATCTGATAGCTTCACGTTAAACTCCTACATCATAGGTAACGAAAAAAACTTAGTAAAACACTTGTTTTATCTCCCAACCTTACAAACTATTCATGTCGATATACCGAGTCAAGGAGAATATTTGATGCCTTAAAATCTCGATATATAACTTGAGATTCAGCATCATGCAAAAAAGTGAGTCCTCTAGCAGCTCCAATTGCAACCTTGATCCTAGTCGCCCAAGGTAGCGGCCGAGCACCTCCTAGAAGAAGCATCCATGAAAACAATGTCAGACCAGATTTGTCATCAGTTTCATGCTGATAATTGACAGGAATTATGGTTAATCTAAAACAAGAACAATATCCAAGTATCATGACATTATCTATATACATAGACAGTGCACTGCTTGCGTACTTCTAAACAGGTGATTTTCCAAGCTGCCTTTCGACATGAACTCATAGACGAGAAGTTTATTGTCCCCCTCTGAACAATAACCGATGAGCTTAACCAAATTCGGGTGGTGAAGCTGGCCTAGGTAATCAACCTCTGTCTGCAACCATTTGATAGCAATGGCAAGAAAAAACAAAGATTTTAAGCAAAGGGAAGAAGACAAAGTAGGAGGAGGAGACGAACCAGCCATTCCTTGTGGCCTTGGAAACTTTGAGGTTTGAGCTTCTTGACAGCAACAACCATTCCACAGCCTGGCTTTGAAGCAGAGTACGTTTGCTCATCGATCCAACCTTTGTAAACGTAACCAAATCCTCCTTCTCCAAGTAGATTGTCGAGTCGAAAGTTCCTGGTGGCATTCCTCAATTCGTTGAATGTGAAATTCTTCAACTGTGAGGATGATAATATTTCACCTTCAGATCTTGGCGTAGGAAGAGTCATGCTGCTCGGTTTATCACTAAAGGATTGTCCAGAATGAGTCGAGGGGATTGAGTATGCTGTCCGACTCGAGGAGACTGAGAACAAACTTCTCTTGCTGCTGGCAGCTTTTGAAGAATCTGTTCATCGTGAAGGATGGGGAAAATAAGAAGAACAACTCAGAAAAGAATGTGGATCAAACAAGGGAAATCCTCTTTTATTACAGCACAAAGAGCAGAAAATAATATTATAGACATCTACGAAATAACTGCTTCTGATGATGTTGATTTATCCAGCTAATTTAAAGCTTTTAATTGAGAAAAAAGTTTCACCAGTTGAATCATGGAATCCTTTGAAGATGGAAAACAAATGGGGGAGATCAAATTTTGCTCCCTATGTCAAAAAAGGAACCTTTGTATAATAACTACGACAAAACTCCAAGTCTGATCGAACAGCTTTTCACTCCAGAAAGCTGCTTAAAGCCATAAAGGATCCCTTCCTTGAATCAAAATCAGAAATTGAATACGAGAAGCAACGACTAAGGAAGAAATTCAAAGAAGGAGGAAAAACCAAGGTGATCACCAGAAATTTAAACAAAAAAAAAAAACCCTGCAAAATCAAGGAAAACTACATCTCCCGAAAAAGAAAAAGAAAAGACTCACACGAGGCATCTCGCTGGGAGTGGGCGCTCTCGACCGGAGGCGAATGGTTCACGCAGTTTCCCATCTCCTCCTTCCTCCTCGAACAGAAGGAATCACCCACGCATCCACAAAACCTCTAGCTTCAGCAAGAAAAAGCACGAGACAGGGGACGGAGAGGTCGGCCTCTTCCTCCCAACCCCCCTTCTCCGCAGTGAATCGGAAGCGGAAGCGTGAGCGGAGGAGCGCGTGAGGGCGGATGGCGTTTCTATAGCGATCGGAGTGGCGACGGGGAGGCGAAGCAGGAAGAAGAAGAAGAAGAGCGAGACGGGTTTCGTGGCAGCGTTACGGAGGCCGATACGCTATCCCCGTTATATCAAGGTGGGTCCGTCCAGCCTTGGTTTGATTTTTCCCATTTCGAAAGCGACATGGAATTTTGTTTTGGGAGCTTTTTAATCTGGGTGAAATTAAAAAAAAAAAGGTGCTAGGGACGTTTCTTTTTAAATAATAATAATAATAATAATAATAATAATAAAACATCATCGTATATTTTTTCCATTTTAAAAATATCTTTATACTTATACAGTTGTGTTACCTATGCAATATATATATATATTAAAATAAATCAATTTAAGTTCATAAATATTTTTATATTAAGTTTTTTATTAACTTGATGAAATTTATTTAACTTAATTAAATCAATTAAAAATCATTTGAAATTAGGGTAAAAATTAAGATGATGTTTTTTTTAATTGTAAAAGGAGCATGTCATATTTATTTTAAATCAAAAAGATATTGTTAGATGTTATTCAATCGTGTATAATTATTCAAATATTTTTTAATATTATTCTATATTATTTAGTACTATTATCTCTCATCTAAATTCTAAATTTTAATTTCTAGATCAGTCTAAATTTAAAGTTGAATTTATATTGTAACAATTACAAAATTATAATACAACGTATCCAACTAATTTAAGATTTAAATTGAAGATAATAATACTAAAGGTCATTTAAATAAATGTATCAAATAGAATAGTGAGGTAGGATATTCTTTCGATTAAAATAAATATGAAACACCTACTATTAAAAAAATGTTATCTTGATTTTTACCCTTCAAATTATTATAAAAGTTATTTAACAATTGCTACTAAGCGTAGCACATTATTTAATATACAATTTTAAGTAATTTTTATTAAATTTAAGTAATTTTAATTAAATGGATAAAAAATTATATAAAAGTATTTTATAATATTTTGGAATAAAAAATATAATGGGATTATTTTTGCAAAAAAAAATTTAACAAAAATAATAATTAGACTTTAATGAAAATAACAAAAAACGGTCTTTTAATTTTTACCCTTCTAATATTACACTCTTTACTATTTCAATTTTCTATAGAATTATTTATTTATTTATTATTTTAAGATTCTCATATTATTTTTATTATTATAGTTTATCCAACAAATTTGAAAATTCAATTTTCACTCTAAAATATTATTTTTCTTTTTTTTAATTTAAAATTTTTTCATAGGAATCTAAAATGAATTTTAATTTATGTTTAGAGGCTTCTTATGCATTAAATAATTTTGAGTGGACTTAATGGACAGTGCAGGACTATACGTCAGTAGAATATTTTTTTCCTTTTTTTTATTTGAGATTAATTTATTTAAAATTTAAGAATAAATAGCAATATTCTATATATGCGACGCACAGTACCCGATTGTGCTTTCATAGATTTTTTTTTTCTTTTTTTTTAATTTACAATTAATGCTTTACCTTTAAGATTTAGAAATGATCGTGGTGGACGTATAATATTATTGATATGATAGTTAGGGGTTGATCCCTTGGAAGTGATGACCTACATTTTTAACTTCTATCGGATCTAATTTTTTTTAGAATTTAGAAATTGATTTATAATATTAAGTAAAAAAATTAAAATAAAAAATATTTAATATTATAATCTAACTTTTAAACTCCAAAGTTTTCGACTATAGGTCAAAAGAATTTTTTTCTTTATTTATTTATTTTATTTGAGATTAAATCATTTAAGATTTTATTTTTAAGATTTAGAATTAAATAGTGATATCATGTATAATGGACGATGCGCGATTGTGTATTGGTAGGATTATTTTATTATTTTATTTTTATTTATTTTTCCCCACCCTTTGCATTATTTTTGATCAATTTCCATGAGCATTTTTTATAGATAATTTAAGTATTCAAGTTTCGTCCAATTAATTTTAGAGACATATGACTTTCTTTTAATTTATTCATCAAATAAATTTAAAATATAATTTATAAACATATCAATTTTCAAAATAATACTCTTATTTATTTCTCACTGTATCAAATCTGTGGAAGCTTCCATGAAATGGTTGAATAAATAATTTAATGACCGATGAAATTAAATTGGTGACAACGATGCTCAAAATAATACTCTTATTTATTTCTCCACTGTATCAAATCTGTGGTTTGTCCTGGAATCTCTTCCCTGCAGATTTTTTTGTGTGAATTTTTAAAATAAAACTTTAAAATGCTAAAAGTGAAGGTTAAAGAAACATTTAAGAAAACAAGAAGACTGAGAAAAGACTAGTGTTTGATTCTAGTTCAATTGATTTTCTGATTCTGAAAGTACTGAGGAAAAAAAGAAAGAAAGAAAGAAAGAAAGAAAAGGGAGAATGATTGGCCTTTCAAAATCAAAGGATGGAGGAAGTAGCTTGCAAGCAATATGAGCATCAAATCAAGGCACCCACAAAGAATCTTCTACCTAATGCACGCCGAGCAGAAGAAAAGAGGAGGAGAGTCGCCCGGGACAAGGACGGGGATAAGATACCCCTCCCCTCTCCTTTTAATTTTGCATTGCATTGCATTATGATAGTCCACTTTACTTCACTTCACTTCAGATGCGTTTTTGACTAAAATTGTAAAACACGGTGATTGAATATTATCCAAATACTTAACAACAATTTCTAAATTCTTTAAATTTTTATCCTATTTTTTTATAATTTAAATATTTAATTTTTACAATCTAACTAATTTTGAAAGTGACTTATCCGATCTTAAAAAAATTTTCTATGGATTAAAAAAATAAATCGAAAGTCACTCATAAAATCAATCCAGATGGTTAATATTCTTAGAAAATGATATTTTGAAGGTTTTTTTTTTTTTTGAACGAGAGAGAGAGACAGAATTCCTACTTTCGGGTCTCCTAGTCTCTGTAAGAGGAGTCTTTGTTGGTTGTGTTTGTGACTAGGAAGCAAACAAGAGGCTGTCAATTTCCATGACGTTGCTTCCCATCTGCAATGGAAGAAATATCAGGGCTTGTTTGATGATTAGGACAGCAACCTGTTCATAAGGGCAATGAGATAGCCCAGAAGATGGTGATTTTGACAGGGCCCAGATAACCACCATCATATATATTTTTAGTCCAGTCCAATATATCTAATCATTCTATCACCAATAATTGTCTGATCTTGTGGCTGCCAGCACGCTATGAAGATTACAAAAATATGATGAATGAGAACAAAAATGAACTAGTGTTTTCGGATGTACGATGACACAAGAGACAAGAACAACATCATTAATCCTTCAGAAGATCACAAATGACTGAGAAAAAGAGTCAAAAGATACTTAAATCACTTAAACAATTTCTGAATGCTTTTGCAAAGCTAAAAATTCTTCAGAGATACAGGAAAGAGATGAGAATGGGAGGTAAGACAAGGAAAGGGACACCTGATTAGTTTATCTTTTACCGACTTTTCAAAGAATAAAATCAATAAGAATGAGATGCTTATTTCTAGAGAAAAGAATTAACAAAAGTTTTTTAAAAAACATACTCTTCCATTGTTCTAGGGCTTGTCAAATCTGATAAGTTCATTTATCTGCTCAACCTATAGGCCAGTTAGTTACTTACCAACCCATTAGCTCATCTCATTCATTTACTTCACTGGACTTAATTCACTTCTAATATATTTATGATCTGGAGGGTTAAATAAAATATATATATATATATATATATATATATATATAGAACTGATCTGCCGCGCGACGAACGCCGCGCGACGCCGTGCGCGACAGCCGACCTCCTTCCGTTCATCGCCGCCGTTCTTCGTCGTCCGATCACCGTTGGCCGCAATCCCGGACTCGTTGGAAGCGCAACTCGACGGCGCACACATCGGCACCGGATTCCGGCCGGATTGGGCCGAAATCCGGCCGAAATTCCGGCCGAAACAGGGCAGACACGGTGGCGACCGCTTTCGCCGGAAATCGGCCGGATTCCGGCGGAATCACGGCCGGTGATTCGGCCGGAATCCGGCCGATTTCAGCCGGAATCGGCCAACAGTAGCTGTTGGTCGATTCCGGCCGAAATTCGGCCGGATTCCATATATATATATATATATATATATATATATATATATACAGGAATGATACCCTGCCCGAACAGTTTGCGCGATCCGTCCGCGACATCTGACGTGGCGAGGAGTTTCACTGTTCAGCTCCGTGGACAGCGTGGCGATTGCAAAAGCCGAAATTTCATCCCGCGTTTTCCAAAATCCCAAAATCGCGCGGCTGAATCTTCATCTGCTCCACGGCGTCGGGCGAAAATCGCGATTGGATCCCTACCTTCCGTAGCCGGTACCAGACGCCGCGAGAAGCCGCCGCCGCCACACAACGTCTGCGAGCCGTCGGCGTCCATTCTCCGCGAGAAGACGCCGCCCCCCGTGCCTTCGTCGGCCGACTCGTCTTCGAACTTCCCTACCTTCCGTAGCCGGTAGCAGACGCAGCGCCCCCGCGAGACAATCGCTGCGAGCAGTCGGCGTCCATTCCCCGGAGAAGAAGCCGCTGCCCGTGCCTTCGTCGGCTCCTCTTCTAGAAAATTAGTATGTTGTGTTTCTATAAGAAAATAGAGTGAATTTAATTTAACTGTTTTGTCATCTTATCTTGTTTATGTATATTTGACTTAAAATATTGTTATTACTATATGGTAATATGCAGAGGGTCAGTTAAACTGAATCTGAAATTTCCCAACAATGGAAGGAAATCATGGTAATGATGATCTATATACTCCTGAAGTGGCAGATGATCGAAAGCCAAAAAATGGGATGGAATTCACATCACTAGAGGAGGCATTTGCATTTTACAACCAATATGCAAGAGAAGCCGGATTTAGTGCAAGGATTAATAATAGCAAGAGAGATAGGGTGACAAATGAAGTAATTTGGAAAACATTTGTATGCTTTAAACAAGGACTTACTGATGATCAACGGAATAAACAGACAAAAGGTGAAGGTGTTCAACAAAGAAAGGAAAGACAACGTGGCGAAGTTAGAACTGGATGTAAGTCAATGATTTCACTTGTAAAGAACCAAACTGGATCTAATTGGAAGGTCGCTACGTTCGTGGAAAGTCATAATCATCCACTGTCAACTCCCTCAAAGGTCCATTTATTACGCTCACATCGTAATGTTTCAGCCGCAAAAAAGAAATTGACACAACAGTTTTCAGAGGCCAATGTGCCAACTTGTCAACAAATGCGAATATTGGAGATAGAGTATGGGGGGCCTGAGCTAGTAGGTTGCACAGAAAGAGATATTAGAAACTATGAGCAGGAGCTAAGAGAAAAAGAAAAAGGTATTGATGCCGAAACACTAATTGAGCTATTTGCATGTGAAAAAGAGAAGAATTGTGGTTTTTTCTATGAATATGAGACTGATTCAGATAAAAGATTTAATAGATGTTTTTGGGCAGATCATGTCTCAAGGAGGGCATATAGTGTATTTGGTGATGTGGTTGTATTTGATACAACATATAACACCAATAAATATGGATTGATTTTTGCACCATTTGTAGGAGTTAATCATCATCATCAAACAATTATATTTGGTTGCGGGTTTTTAAGTGATGAGAAAGCTGATTCTTTTGTTTGGCTACTTAAAACCTTCATTGAAGCTATGCCCAATGGTGCACCTAAAGTTATCATCACAGATCAAGATCCTGCTATGACAAAGGCCATTGCACAAGTTTTTCCTCAGACAATCCATCGATATTGTTTGTGGCACATACTGAATAAATTCTCAGAGAAATTAGGCGCTGTGATTTTCCATGACAACTATCAAAGCATAAAGAATGCAATAAAAAATTCGACAACACCTGATGAATTTGAGAATTCATGGAAAGAAGTTCTCAAGGTTGGTAACCTGGAGAAAAATGAGTGGTTGTCTTTGATGTACGAATTGCGACACAAGTGGGTGCCTGCATATTTCAAACATGTATTTTGTGCTGGAATGTCAAGTAGTCAAAGATCTGAAAGCTCACATTCATTTTTCAAAACGTATATCTCAAATAAGAACTCATTGATGGATTTTATCACCCGTTTCAATAGAGCCCTAAGACATCAAAGACACAATGAGTTAATTGCTGACCATGTTGATATCAATGAGCATCCAAGGACTAAGACACCCTTTCCAATGGAAACTCAAATGGCTAGAGTGTATACAAAAAATAAATGGATGGAGTTTCAAAGTGAAATGAGTGAGAGTCATTGTTATTATGTGCAACCGATATCTATAGGAGTTGATTTGTCAGTTTACAATGTGATGAAATTTCAAAGTTCTTCTTCCTCCAAACCAAGGCTCCTCACGCATGACATCCAGGAAGACTACATATCTTGTAGTTGTAAGAAATTTGAGTTTGATGGCATTCCATGCAGGCATATGTTAGCTTTTTTCCGCATCAACCAAGTGTTTCATTTGCCTGAGAAGTATATACTTAAACGATGGACAAAAGATGCAAAGGTTGGAGTAATATTTCCTGTGGGAGAGCAAAATATCAGTGATGATCCGGAAAGAAATTTGATATCAAGGCACTCCCAGTTGTCCTACAAAGCGTCAGTAGTAATTGATGATGCATCTTTGACTGAAGAGGGGACAAATATATTGAAGGAACAATTGGAATATGTACACAACATAATTCAAGATCTGAATATTAGTAAAAAATGCAATAATGTAAGTCAAAGGAAGACATCTACAGATGGAACTCGTGATATTATTGACCCATCTTCAGTAAGAACAAAAGGATGCGGGAAAAGATTGAAATCATCAAAAGAAAAGTCAATCCCCAAGTCCCGATTATGCCATGGATGTGGCCATCGAGGTGTGTCACATGACAAGCGAAACTGCCCACTTTTACAACAAGGGTATGTATAGATTAATTATACAATTATATAATAATTTGACAATTAAATATTGTTAATTTAACGATGATGTGTTGATTGGCAGATCAAGTATAGATATTCATCATAATACGGATGAGGACACATATGAAGAAGATTTACCATCTGTGGCAGGTACTAACAGCGTTTAATTATAGAAAATTATAGTTGTTGATAAATTGTGAAATTAAAGTTAATAAATGCTTTGATTGTTACAGGTTCTAATAACTTGTAGGAGAAAATATTGTGTGTATCATATGGAGGAATTGTTGTCATGTGAATTTATGGTAAGACTAACTGAATTATCTTACACACAACAGTTTAGTTGTTATATGAATATGTAATAAAGGTCTTGTAGCTTGGTGCTCATGTATTTGTCACTAATATATAGAAAATTATCCAGTACTTGATACTCTGATGAGCAAGGTTGTCTACACAAAAATAAAGTAAGGTAAAATTTGAATCTTATCACACATTTATATCGTATGAAGATTTTTATTTAAAATACGTGACTAAGATTATCTTTTTCTGCAGTGCATGTGTAGGATATTGTCTGTTGTTGTTGGGGATTCAGATTTGCATCCAATTGGCTGGGGTTCGTGATGATCAGCTCAACCTGTTTGCAGATTGATCTGGAGTGGTGTGGAGATTCTGTATATGATGATCAGTTCATCCATTATGCAATGTTTCTCTGCTGTTGAATTGCGTAACTGAATATTGTTGAACTGTGAGGGATTTAATAAGTGTTGATGCGGGAAAATTGTATTGCATTCAGGATTTGGATATTGATGATTTGTTGTTGGAACTGAAAAATATATTGCATTTCAAGAAATGTTAATGATGATTTGTTGATGGAAGTGATCTTCTGTAGGATAATATCTTTGGTTGAAATGCATTGTGACATGTCATAGACATTATAGAGGTCAAGAGGAGCAAATAATATGTTTTGATAATCTGCATTAGAGGTCTATAAGACCATCAGCCGGTTTTCACAAAACAGGCTGATGGCTTATTTGAATTTAAAAAATTGAAAATGTTATATCCGCATGACTGAGGAAGTGGAAGGAACTCATTGGTGTAATCTGACACCAAGTATAATATATGTATAATTGAAAATAAAATTGGCACGCCATTTCACATGTTGGCACGAGTGGAAAAAATCGCTGCTTCCAACACGACGTATCGTAATGCATTCTGAGGTAACCAACACATTATAGAGTTGAAAAGGAGAAAAAATTTATGTTTTGATCATCTCCATTAGAGGTCTATAAGACCATCAGCCGGTTTTCCCCAAAACCGGCTGATGGCTTATTTAAATTTATAAAAATCAAAATTTATATCTACATGACTGAGGAAGTGGAAGGAACTCATTGGTGTCATGTGACACCAAGTATAATATATGTATAATTGAAAATAAAATTGGCACCCCACTTCACATGTCGGCACGAGCGGAAAAAATCGCTGCTGCCAACACGACGTATCGTAATGCATTCTGAGGTAACCAACACATTATAGAGTTGAAAAGGAGAAAAATTTATGTTTTGATCATCTCCATTGAGGTCTAGGTCTATAAGACCATCAGCCGGTTTTCCCCAAAACCGGCTGATGGCTTATTTAAATTTATAAAAATCAAAAATTTATATCTACATGACTGAGGAAGTGGAAGGAACTCATTGGTGTCATGTGACACCAAGTATAATATATGTATAATTGAAAATAAAATTGGCACCCCACTTCACATGTCGGCACGAGCGGAAAAAATCGCTGGTGCCAACACGACGTATCGTAATGCATTCTGAGGTAACCAACACATTATAGAGTTGAAAAGGAGGAAATTTTATGTTTTGATCATCTCCATTGGAGGTCTATAAGACCATCAGCCGGTTTTCCCCAAAACCGGCTGATGGCTTATTTAAGTGGGGTGGGAATTTTATTTTCAAATTTACATACATGATAACCATTGTACAAAGACACCAATGAGTTGTTTGGACTCCCTCAGTCATGGATATATTATATATTAATTTTTTTGCTATCAAATTAGCCATCAGCCGGTTTTGATCAAAACCGGCTGATGGACTTATTGACCTCTAATGACCATGATCAAAACATAAATTTTGCTCCTCTTGCACTCTATAATGTGTACATCAACTCAGAATGTATTACGATACATCGTGTTGGAAGCAACGAATTTTTCCGTTCGGGACCGACATGTGAAGTGGGGTGGGAATTTTATTTTCAAATTTACATACATGATAACCATTGTACAAAGACACCAATGAGTTGTTTGGACTCCCTCAGTCATGTATATATTAAATTTTATTTTTTTGCTATCAAATTAGCCATCAGCCGGTTTTGATCAAAACCGGCTGATGGACTTATTGACCTCTAATGACCATGATCAAAACATCCTTTTTGCTCCTATTTGCCTCTTTCTATAATGTGTACATAACTCAGAATGTATTACGATACATCGTGTTGGAAGCACCGAATTTTTCCGTTCGGGACCGACATGTGAAGTGGGGTGGGAATTTTATTTTCAATTATACACAAATGATAACCCGTGACCAAAGGCACTCATGAGTTCCTTGGACTCCCTCACTCATGTAGATATAAAATTTTATTTTTTTTGTTATCAAATAAGCCATCAGCCGGTTTTGGTCAAAACCGGCTGATGGACTTATTGACCTCTAATCCACATCATCCAAACACCTTTTTTGCTCCTATTGGCCTCTTTTATGTGTACGTAACCTCAGAATGTATTACGATACATCGTGTTGGAAGCACCGAATTTTTCCGTTCGGGACCGACATGTTAAGTGGGGTGGGAATTTTATTTTCAATTATACATACATGCTAACCCGTCTCCACAGACACCATTGAGTTCCTTAGACTCTCTTACTAATTTGATATAAGATTTTTATTTTTTTATTATCAAATAAGTCATCAGCCGGTTTTGGACAAAACCGGCTGATGGCCTTAAAGACCTAGAATACGCATGATCCAAAGCCGGTTTTTGATCCTCTTGCACTCTATAATGTGTACGTAACCCAGTACCACAACACAAACCAAGCAAACATTGCACCCAGAAACACTTACCACACCCAAACCAAGCAAGACAACAGAAAAAGACTATAAATGATTTTTCAGATATCACAAATTGTGTTATAACACAATCAAGCATTCACTTAGCTTCCACTTTAAACACTTAGCATACATTTCTTTCAAATGTGACAAATTGACCACTTATCATTCACTTTAAATATTTTCATACATGTACAAGCACTCAAAGGTGCCAAAACTACTTACATAAAACATCTTACATTAACTTCTTGTTTGAACAACATAAAATACTTACAACAACTTAGATATAAATACCAACTTGAAACAACATTTCTACTCAGCACCACTCATTTTTAGAGATTACATATGTTGCTTTATCTCTTCTAATTAAGCTTTCACCTTAGTTATTTTTTTCAGATGCCTGGGATGGATAGATACTTCAGCATCAATGAACAGATCTTCTGCTTATTTACACCAACTGATGTGAGGCAAAATTCCTTTGGCCAAAACAACATGCCATTTACTTCTTTAACTCTTTCATCTCTAATCTTCGTAAAATCTCTTGGATTATAATCTTTCGGAACGTCTTCTTTGTAAATGAAATAGAGATATGATTCAAGTGAAGATGCATTTGAATCAGGGTTCCTCACCATTAAACAATCCGCCGGCAACACCCTTCCACCAATAGCCACAACAAGTTTCCGAAGATACTGTCCAGATAATAGAGAATCTTCTAACCCCTAGAAGGATCATCCTTTAACGGGCTAGAAGATTCTCTATTATCTGAACAGTATCTTCGGGAACTTGTTGTGGCTGCTGGTGGAAGGGTGTTGGCGGCGGATTGTTTAATGGTGAGGAACCCTGATTCAAATGCATCTTCATTTGAATCATATCTCTATTTCATTTACAAAGAAGACGTTCCGAAGGATTATAATCCAAGAGATTTTACGAAGATTAGAGATGAAAGAGTTAAAGCAGTATATAGCATGGTTGTTTTGCCCAAAGGAATTTTGCCTCACATCATTCGGTGTAAACAAGCAGAAGATGAGTTCGTGGAGATATGTACCGTTGTTCTTTCCAGCATCTTCATCGCAATGCATTCTGACTTTTCCATCATTATAGCCAAATGGGCCTACCAACACGTTTTTGCCAAATCTTTATTCTCTTTCAACAGTGTACACCTTCAATACATGATTGCACAACGTCAGCTTTCCTACAAAAAATATTTATTATGTCAAAGGAGAACTAGATTGTCAAAAGAAGAGTGTCAAAACAAACCAGATTGCATTTCCACATTCATGTTCAAAAGGCTATTCGCTTTAACATTTTCAAACAATGAATTGGATGCTTAAACTTATGAATTGAATTGAAATGACAAGTTGAAGGGCCCTTTAAAAGGGTTTCATCCAAGAATCAAATCTTAGTGTTATCGATCTTATTGACTCATAAGGAAGATGATGCATGATAATCATAGTTTGTCAATCATGCATAAAGAAATATGTCTGTTAATAATAGTCTTTTCAAACCTAAACTTGATGGTGTCTTAAAACTGATGGTAGGATTTGGTAAAGGCATGATTAGATGCAGGTCAAGATAAATTGTGAAATATCAAATATGCATCTAGAAATATTACATTAAAATTTAAACCTTGTGGTAGCTAGGATGAAAATACCTGAAACACCTCTTGAATAAAGGCTTTTATTGCATTCTCACCAGCTTCATCTACATTCTGACCCCAAAAGAATAGATAGTTATGACTGCATGTTAATGATTTTGCTGCCTGTACCAAAATAACCATCATCTCTAAAAGAATGCTATGAGCAGGAAAAAATAATCTGGAAGCACATACCTTCAATGCTAGCCATGCTCCTAGCTCCTTTAAGCAATATACAAACCTTGCATGCAACTTTGAAATCTTTTTAGTCAAGCTTGTCTTTGTTAATGAATCTTGCTTATCAATAGCTCATTGGAATACACAAGTGACTGAGCCCATGGCAAATATTCTAGGAAGCTCACAGGATGAACTTTCTAAATGACGATGGTAGAACTCCTCTCCTACAAACAAAACAGTTAATTCTGAATAGAAATTAAGATTTTGGGAGGTGGATTATTTGTTGATCAAATTCATAATAGAACCTGGTGATCCTTCATAGCACAGTAACTATCCAGGATTTGGAGAAGTATGATCCAACGGCACTAGATTTCTGCTGCAAGCTCGCTAATCGATACTCGAAGCTCGCTATCAAATGACGATGGTAGAACTCCTCTCCTACAATCAAAACAGTTAATTCTGAATAGAAATTAAGATTTTGGGAGGTGGATTATTTGCTGATCAAATTCATAGTAGAACCTGGTGATCCTTCATAGCACAGTAACTATCCAGGATTTGGAGAAGTATGATCCAACGGCACTAGATTTCTGCTGCAAGCTCGCTAATCGATACTCGAAGCTCGCTATCCAGGATTTTTGGTCTTCAACAAGTAGTCCACTGTATCTTCCTCATAGTCCAAGAAGCAACAAGTAAACCCTAAACCCTAATGATGTCAGTGAGGAGAAGACCTTCATTAAGCCACCAGTCGACGCAAGATCTCGACCCTCAGTAGTAGACTGAATACGCTTTCCTCCCTCGCGCGATGCAGAGAGGATCACCGGAGGGCCGAGCCGCCTGCGACCGCGAAGGAGATGCGACGCCGAGCGCGGAGGCGGAGTTGGCAAAGGAGGGTCGACGCCGGCTGCGATGGAGAGAGGATGGCGTCGTCGCTCGAGACGGCTGCTAGGGTTTGAGCGACGGACGACGTGCAGGAGGGCCGACGGTGACGGGGATACAAACTCCGCAGGCCACAAAGGAAGCGGAGCAGAATCGGGAAGGCTTTCGAGCGTAGGAGGCCGATTTTGGGATCTCAGAATCGCCGTGGAGAGCAGACGAGGGAGAGGGAAGCGTGGCGATTTTGAGGTTTGGCCGCGCGATTTGGGAGAGGCGGGATTTTGTAGGGTTTCCTTCGTTTCGGCGGCCACGGTGGACGATGCGGTGGACGATGCACAGTGAAACTTCTCGCCACGTCAGATGTCGCGGACGGATCGCGCAAATCACTCGCGCAGGATATCATATATATATATATATATATATATATATATCCGGACCGGACCCGTTGGAACCGCAACTCACCGGCGGTCCGGCGGGTGCCGGATTCCGGCCCCGATTCGGCCGGAATCCGGCCGGATTCCGGCCGAAATCGGCCAACAGACACTGTTGGCCGATTTCGGCCGAAATCGGCCGGATTCCGGCCGGCCGGCCGGAGACCGGCCGCGGTCGACGCGCCCGGCGCCGGCGCGTCGACCGCGGCCGGAGTCCGGCCCCGATTCGGCCGGAATCCGGCCGGATTCCGGCGAAATCGGCCACCAGCGCGTCTGCTGTGTTTCGGCCGGAATTCCGGCCGGATTCCGGCCCAATCCGGCCGGAATCCGGTGCCGATGTGTGCGCCGTCGAGTTGCGCTTCCAACGAGCCCGGGATGGTGGCCGGCGGTGACCGGACGGCGAAGAACGGCGGCGATGAACGCGGGGAGGTCGGGCGGTCGCGTACGGGAGTCGGGTTTTTTCGTCGCGCGGGATATCAGACCTGATATATATATATATATATATATATATAACCAAATTTTGATCGCAAAAATAGCGATCGAACTCAGATTCGGTCGCTAAATAGCGACCGAATTAGAATTCGATCGCTAAAATAGCGACTAAACCTAGATTCGATCGCTAAAATAGCGACTAAACCTAGATTCGATCGCTAAAATAGCGATCGAATCCGAATTCGATCGCTAATTAGATGAGAACTAGGGTTTGGGAATTAATTAGGCTTCTTTTCTTTTTTTTTCTTTTTTTGCTCCTTTGGTGAACATCTATCGAATCTTCAGTTTCGGGGTTGGGATTTGCGATTCAATCTCGATCCATTTGTTTGGATTTTTTTTCTCCTCGATTTATGGATCTTTAAAATTTAGGTATTATAAAAACACGTGAAGTTGCTCCAATTTTCTTCTTGTATTTGGTCGGGCATTATTATTATTACTATTTTAGAATTCTTTTGGTCGGTGGAGGGAACAAAAGAACCTTTCATCTTTAAGAAGCATTAAAAAAATCCATCCCATTTTTGGATCCTCCGATTCTTTGTAATATCAATCAGCATGAATTGCTAGAAAGATTCAGTACTATTTTGAGCTTCTGATGAGTTATGACACAAAACCAAAATTAAATATAATACGCTAGCTTTTTCGCAGAAGCAGGTGGCTTGTAGTTGACACATTGCATTATTTATGCGATGTATCTTTTTCTAGGATGATTCTGACATTTACATGTGATCAGGCCTCTTAAGCGATAGTGAAATGCTAGAGATACAAGTCAACATAAGCCCACATACTTTAGACAAGATTTTGGTTTACAATTATCTAGAATAAACCAAACCTTGCATGCCAGAAATTGAAATAGTTTAACATCGTGTTATCATATTTTGTTACCTTGAGACCATGAATTTGTTAAAATTTCAAGTATTAACACAGTTAATGAAGGTTCAGCTACCCAAAACGAACATGTAGAGTGACTATGTATCTTGGCAAACTGAGTTGATATATCAGTCTGTCTTGAAGTGCCTTCGGTGCAAATTTATTGCTGAGCAAATGTGTTAGTGGTAGAGCAATTTGAACTCTGTTATAACTTTCATATTGTTTGGTTTCTTGATTGTGTGCATTGCTGGTTCAATATATTCAAAGTGCATTCGTCATTGAGTTATAGTCTACATGTGCTTGTTAATAACTCCATCTGCGGCTTCTTCATTGTTTTTTGTTATCACTATGCTGCCCATTAATGATTGATCCAAAAATCTGAGGTATTTATTCTCATTATTTGTTTTTGGTTCTTTACTCTTTGGCTGCAAAAGTTATTACCTTAGGGTACATATATCAAACATTGGAGATCAACCTTATGTCCTCCAGTAGTTCAAATTTGTCCAGTAATTTTAGGATCAACCTTCTCCTGGGTAACGCTTCTCTAAGAAGTTATCGCCTGCAAATGGATGACTGATGATCTCGCATTTCTGTATGAAATGCAAGGTAGAAGGATTTTTTTATTCCTCTTAATATTCTCTTTTTTTTTTTTACTGTAGTACAATATTTCAAGTACAAAACCTTTGGCTTGGCATCAACCTAATACTGTGATTCTGTGATGTAAACTTATTAAATTTAAGAGCCTAGTGTACTTTCCCGGGCATTTAGTACAATTTCTAAGTTGTGTATTGCATTTACTTAAGTAGTTATGAGAATAGTAGATATTGTATCCTATACAACTGCTCCATTTTTTTCCCATATAACACACAAGTTTTAATTAGCTTTTTTCCTGAACATTTAAGAAATATCTATTTGAATTGTCAAGTGCTTATTGATTTGCATGTTTAGGATTTCACTGCATGGTCTGACATCTTAATTTTCTCATTAGCTTTCTACATGGACGGTTTGTTGGGAACAACTGTTACAACAATAATTTTTCTTCTTGCTGCGTTTACAGATTGGTTAGATGGTTATATTGCACGGAAGGTATGTTCATATATTTGACTTTGAGACTGGTTGGGCTATTTTATTAGGATCAGCATGATAGTGAGCCATATATTTCATCAACTCATGAAGATCAGCCTGCTACATGAAAACTTCATGGTAATTTGGATTGACGAAACATGTCTGAACAACATGAAATAAGTTAGTTTTGGAAGAGAGAGAGAGAGATTGATTGGAGAGTATGAAAATACAATGCGATAAAGTTGTTATGAAATTAATGTATATGTTGCTCCAAAACTGAAACTGAAGATTAGAAAGTCAACTGATGCAACATGCCACTCCACTTCTCTTCTTATGATTTAGCTCATGATCAATGTAAACATAAAGGATTAATCCAGAGTCTGTGGTAACTTTCTGGGATCATTTTATTTAAGGCATTCTTTCTTTTAATGGTCCCTTTAATTTTCTTTGTATTGGTAATTGTTATGTTAGGCTATTTGAAGGCCATACATATCTAATTGTTGTTGGATTACTGAAGTTAGTTACATGGTTATCTATGATAATTGCAAATAACAATAAATTTTTATGTTTTCTAGATGAGACTCGGAACAGCATTTGGTGCATTTTTGGATCCAGTAGCTGACAAGGTGTGTTTTATCTATTTGAGATAATAGTTACTTTCTCTAAAATTGGAAATAAAATTGCCACTTTCTCTCAGTTCCAGATTCGTTTAACATAATCTGATTATCTTGATGATATGTTTTTTATTATTTTCTGTCAGCTTATGGTTGCTGCCACATTGGTTTTACTCTGCACCAAACCTTTGGAGTGTGCTGTGTTTAGAGAATTTCATTGGCTTCTGACAGCACCTTCAATTGCTATCATTAGTAGAGAGGTAATCTGAAACGTAACCCTAGTTGTTTGTGTGAGCGTGGAAAGCAATCTGATTTACACTTCATTTTTTTTTTCTCAAAAAATAAAGTTCATATTCTATGATAAACCTGCTTTAGCTAAAATTTATCATAGTTAGTTTGAAGCTGGAAGTTGCGATTTGGTCTTAAGCAAATGCAAATCTAAAATAAAGCTGCAATCTTCATAAATACTCAAAATTTCCCTTGTGTCCTTTCTGTCTATGATTTGCCAAGACAAACTTGCTACAGAATACCTAAGTTGTTGACCTCCATATCCTTGTTTATTTCAATTATGTAGTTTTTACACCCTCATATTAGTTCTGTTGTGAGCCTTATCTTTGGGGTATTTTCTGTATTATGTTTAGAGTTCAACCATGTGGAAGGGAAATGCATTTGGTAAATATATATACAAGAAGACAATCAAGATTATGTTGCTTGTTTTTGTGTTGGATTTATTATTAATTAAGTTGATTTTTTTTCCTTTTTCATGGTGGCAAGTTGGTTTTAGAATTAAATTTTTACAGATAGCTATGTCAGCTGCAAGAGAGTGGGCGGCGTTACAGAATGGTCGAGTTCTTGAGGTATTTCTTTCATTTTTCTGTTATACTGCTCTCTTAGCAATTACATGCTTTACATAAAGGTTCCAAAAATTTATAATTTTAATCTAATGAATCTCATTGCAGGCTGTAGCAGTAAATAATTTGGGAAAATGGAAAACAGCAACTCAAATGACTTCGCTAACTGTTCTTCTTGCAAGTAGAGATCCCAGGTTACATTCAGATTTTTGAATCCCTTGCTTTCGGTGCAATTTTCACACATCTAACGTGACTGAACTTATCCTACTTTTTGCAGACTCAAACAGCAGAGTGTTTTAATTGCCTTTGGTGTAGCTTTGCTTTACGTTTCAGTTGGTCTTGCTGTATGGTCGCTAATTGTCTACGTGAGAAACATATGGAGAGTTTTGCCTAAGTAGTTGTCTTCTGGTTGAATCAGCCACAAGCATACAAAGGATGAATCACACAAAAAGGACAATGGGGATTTTAGATGTGTCCCTAAAGATTCTTTGCGTCACGAACAATATAGGACTCATAGCGTTTGAGTTTTAGCAAACATTTAACATATCTTGATGACTATTGCTATTAAGATTGGCTTTACGAGAATTGAAGATCCACTGTCCTTGAACATTTGAAGATCTGGTAAATATATCTCATGAGACTCACTGACTGTGACTTGATATGCACTTTGGTTGTTTTCTGCTTTATGACCGACAGAAAGTGCTTTAATATAAATGTATCTTCTTGCATTCTTGCCTTATCAGTCCATTACTTCAAATGCCTCTGTAAATATATATATTTCATTCTGGGTTCATAAAATCTTGGCATCTACATCTACTGAATGACAGATATTGTAGCAAGGATTCTGCCAAAAATTGAAGCTGAGAAAGTATAACATCCAAATTGCGAACTATTCTTAATACTCTATTAACTAAGAAACTGAACAATACGACCTCAGCAGCTAAGAGGGATCAGAAATCAAAAGCATCTAACCCATCGAATGATGTCATCTCCAGGAGATTAGACACTTCGATCATCAGCAAATTCATTTGTCAGAATTGGAATCCAACAAGTGCAAAAAAACAAATGACCATTAAAAGGGAGAGGGAAGAAATACGAAGAATGTTGGGAACAAAATTGTAAACATAATGTGTTTGGATGTAAATATATCAATTTGATTGGTAGATGTAAAAAAATAATATAATATCTCAAGCCCATGATTAAAGGATAATTTCCAATGGACAATCAACCATATAAAAAAAGAGTTATCGAGTTAAACTTGAGCTCAATAAGATTTTTAATAAATAAATTTAAATATTTTTTATAAATAATAAATAAATTTCAACATAACTACATTCAGTTACACTTAAACTCTACATGTGGTTCAGCAAATATCTCTACATGTGGTGAAGCAAATATATTTTTTTACATGTCTTGTGAATAAAAAACCTCACAAATCGTGGATGGCCTCTCCCTTTAATTCATCAAAGACGCTAAACTTTTAAGTTTCTCCGTACCCACACCTTTTGAGTTCATCCTGTAGGATCATTGGAAGTACTAGATGGGAGAGTAAATAGTGCGTTCGTCTCATTTTCACAATTTATATAAAAGTCATAAATCCTTACGTAGATAGAAATCGAGAGGGTTGCAGAAAAGAAAAACAGACACAGGGATTTACTTGGTTCACAGTCATAGGCTTCTACTCTAGGCTCACGATCAAAGGATCATTTCCGACGGGCAATCAACTATATAACTCTCCTCTTAAAAAAAGAAGTTAGCGATTTACAAAAATATAGGATCGGTAATAAATATACCGACCTAATAAATTAAGCATAAAGTAAAATATACCAACAGAGTGAAGATCGCAAATTCTAATGCAGCTCTTCGGCATAAAAATGGCGTTCTTGGTTGAAGCTTCGCATGCAAACGGTCGTCGCTAGATTGCAGAATGATACTTCAAGGACTTTCCCTCGAGACTCTTTTATTAAGATATCCGGGTGCTTGGAAGACTTTCCGAGCACCTCGATGATGTCCGTCGATCCATTATCGACGTTGCTGACGCGACACTTCCGGACACCTACATCCCTTTCTGGGCACCTCTATGTTGACATGGAGATTCCAAATCAAACCTTGACTCCGCAATGCCTTATCCAGATCGGGGCGCCTTGAATCACTCCGGACCCTTAGAAGCTGAGGTGTCCTGACCACTGGGACTCTACCACCTTACTACTTTGCTGGCCTCATTCCACTGACGTCCAATCGCTTGGAACCAATTCGGGCGCCTAGAGGTCTGGTCGGCTGAATCCATATAAAGGCGTCTATAATACAAAGTTTCAGCCTCTCATTTCCTGCATTACAAGTTATCACAAAACAAAATCTAATAGGAAATAGTAACAATTTTAACAAACTATTTTGTCTTGATTTCGTATTTCAAGTGAAATCCTGGATCAGGCCGACGCCTACAATTCCCCTTATTAGGAACATGCCCTCACCCACTACACTCGGGAGGATTTACCTTTTTATCAACCAAATCCTCTATACTTGTTGAACTTCTACTTAGCCTCGATCCTCGGCTCCAGGATTTCCACCGCTAAATATCTGGTCCTCCTGACCTGCCTAGTCTTTCACCTAGTGCACTTGATCTGCCAAGTCTTCCTGTCTAGTCCTCACAACTAGGACTTCCTTACCCAGTCCTCCAGATCAAGTCTTCCCACCTAATCCTCCAGATCAGGTCCGTCCAACCTTTAGCCACAACTTCCACTACCTAGTCTCCATTAGGACTTTCGTTGCCTAATCTCCATTAGAGATTTTCTGTACCTAATCACAACTAGGACTTTCCTTTACTACCTGGACAATTAGATCATCTCATCAGTAAACATCACGCACTTAACTTAAACCTTTTATCATTATCAAAACTAAGGTTCGATCATCTGGTACTCTTTGCACCAACAATCTTCCCCTTTTTAATTATGGCAACCTTAGTTTTAAATTAAGAAAAAATATTTATAATGAAGGAAAATGAATGATTAATGCAAGTAATAAAACGTGTATCAATAATCTTTTAACTCTTCCTGTTTTCAGGATTCGCCCTGAATTTGTACTTAGGCTAAAAAATACATTTTTGAAATTGTATTTCTTCTCTCCCTCTGAACTTGACATGGTTTAATTTTGATCAACTTGATGCAAAATTATTTAAGTCCTTTTTAGTTTTAAAAATACTTAAATAGTTGATACTTATTCAAAAAATATATTTTAAATTAAAATTGAAATATCTATATCTCCTCTTTTGACATGATAAAAAAATTTTTTAATTGCATTTTAAAAACATAGGTGTGAGTCTAAGCAATTTATATCAAAAATACTTAGACAAAAAAAAATATCATCTTTGGGCATATGTCCAACTTAGATTTTAGCTAACTACCAAAGATAACGATTTCACTAAGTTGCTCAAGTTTAAGTGTATCATTTTAGTTAGCTTATGCTAAGCAGAAACACTTAACTTGATCTATAGTTTATGTTTATAGTCTAAGCTTTGGTTCGATACACAACTTAAGAATCTGGAACTTAGGCTCGAATCCTATGCATCTCCCACCATTCTAAGTTTTATAATACACAATCAAGTTATCTAGTATGCTTTGTGAGATGCGTCAATCTAGATCTATAAGTACATGATTTCTATGGTGAAATCTAGACTAAGGCTAAAACATTCCTTCCTACTTTTGAAATCCAAAATTTGAAACTAAGTTTTTTCAAAAACTTAAAATAAAAATTTAAAATAATTTTAAAAAACTAAATAATAATAGATTCAAAAAATAGGAGTTTTTAAAAATTAAAAATATTTGATCTTATTCTACTAAACACAGTCCTAATTGAAATAATTATTTAAACATTATAATTGAAGTACTGAAATAGAGAATTGTAATATTAGTAGATCAAATGTTCAACAATAAGGTCAGTACAAGTCAATTGAAAAAAGTAGATCGACTAGGGAGGTGGTTGAGGATGACCCATGCTCCAAGATTTGAGCATGTCTATTAGCTCAAAATGTCTAGCCCTACTCATCTCCTCCCGACTCTCAAACTGACTAGTGACAAGCTCATATAGACTATGCACTGACTCCTCAAGTCTGGTCACTCTCTGCTCCATAGCGAGAGGAGGTGGAGGTAGTGAAAGCTGGAGAAGATTGACTAGGTCAAGATCATCGTCGTCCTCTTCAACGGTTGTGACTGGTGGTGGCTGAGACCAATTCCCTCGTCTCCAAGACAGAACTCCATCCTCATCTATTAAACACAGTCCTAATTGAAATAATTATTTAAACATTATAATTGAAGTACTAAAATAGATAACTGTAATACTAGCAGATTAAATGTTCAACAATAAGGTCAGTATAAGTCAAATGAAAAAACTAGGTCTACTAGGGAGGTGGTTGTGTTAATAATAGCCCTAGAGTCAATTATGTGATGATTGACTAGGGACTTTTTGTATCATATTCTATTATTAATAAAGGAAAGTTTTTTTGTTATTATACTTACTTTGTATTTGTGCCAAATAACTAAGTATAATAATGTCCTTGGATAGCTAGTTCTAATCTATATCATATCGATTATTTGAATCGATAGTGAGATGATATAGAGAACACTACTCTTAATCATTTCTAGTTAAGCATTAATATTCAAGGACGATGTTAATGCGTTGAGACTAGTATGTGGGTCAGTTGGATGACTTGATCTCACAAGTCATGGATATGAGATATCAAGTTGACACATGGATATACATTAGAGAATGTATATTGAATTGACCCTCTATGAGAAAATTTCATAGATCGTTATATGAGTGTCATAAACTTTCTCATTTGACTATTGATATGAATAGTCCTTAGACCTGAAGTCACTACGATTTCCTACATAAAGAGTTATGTACTTTGGTATCGTCAAATATCACCCGTAACAAGATGGATTATAAAGGCGATCACTGGGTATGTAATGAATTATGCGGAGGGATGTGAGTGATGTAGATGGGATCTATCCCTCTCATATAACAGGAGTGATATCTTACGGCCTCTTGATAGAGTTGGATCACGAAATGCATGATCATGCTCAAATGAGTCAATATGAGATATTGAGCTCATTTGCTTGAGTAAGTCTACTTGGGGATCAAGAAACATAAAGATTGATAAGAGGATGACACGGTCTATGCCTCATTGATCAATCTAGATATGGAGGATAGAAGGACATGGTCATGCATTATCATAGTCACGGAGGTTATGTCAGATTTCGACATTCTTGTCATTTGGGTAGCAATGATGCAATGCTAAATGCCGCTCATTGCTTATGTTTCTAAAATGAGTTTTAGAAACGTTGCCAACGTTACAAGAACTTATTGGGTCACACACAAATAACACTCTATTTAGAGATGAGTTCATTTTAGTTTGACTAAAAAAATAATTAAGCTCATTGGATGACCTAGACTTGAATTAGACTCAAGTTGATTGAATTTGAGTTAGACTCAAATTAAATCAAGATGAATTTTGATTCATCATGTATGATTAATGTGAATTAATCATGAAATAAAGAAGAGAAAGTTACTGATGGGAACCTGAAATTCTGTTCCATTGAATTCTTGCCAGA
>NW_027430870.1:0-46200 GCF_044706935.1 Curcuma longa | reverse complement strand
TTTGACTCATGCATACTTGCCATGACATGCATCTGCTTTATTTAAAATGCATATAACATGTCATGTCATCATGTTTACTTAACGTTTAATTTAGAACAGTTAGTTAAGGACACATGAATGGTTGATATTTGCCAACATAGTACCAGGGTGGGGCGAGCAGAGTGGCGACGTGGTTAGTGCCGCCCAATGACATCCCTGAGTTTTGGAGAGCCAACGATGTGTACGACTCGGGGATACAAGTGGAGTAGCTCTTATATGTGTGCTTGATGCTTGCTTATGCTGTAGTATGATATCACACTTGGATGCTTGCTTGCTTATGTTGTTGTCCCATACGATTTAGCTTGATGTGCTTGTTTATGTTGTTGTTCATCGACAGCTGTCTATGTTTATTTTTTCTTTTCCTTGGTTTCATGTGGGTGTTTCATTATTTTACTAATATTCAATCGCGTGCAATAGTGTGGCGTGACTGACATAGACGAATAGTTTAAGTTTTTTTAAAAAGAAATTCGATGGATCGGAATTTTTTTAGCAGCTCGGGCTTCTTCTATTTGGAGCATTGGAGCTACGGTGGTACGAGTCCTCCCGTGTACTTGCTACGGCCCTGTGAATCGAAGTGCTTCAGTCGGAGGTTGGCGTCGTCAGCGTGACTTCTTTAACGATCAAGTTAGCGACGAGCTAAAGTGAGAGTCTCACGTGCATACGCAAGAGAGCAAAGAGCTAGAAGAAGAGGAGAGTTGTCTTTGCATGAGAGAGAGGAAAATCCAACATTCACTTACCTTTGTTGAACCTTATATAGATGCGAAGATGGAAGGTCTACGTAGATCACCCCATATATAAAACCTAATGAGCTTCGTAGACAACCGCACGAACGAGACGTTATCTATTGACCAACCACATAAGTAGATTGTTGTGCCAAGAGCAATAGTCATTGATCCGTATTACAGGTGGTGTCTAGTCATTGGCTCGATGTCACTTTTCAAGTAGATAGCCTCGTTGGCATTTGTTTCGCATCAGAGACTATTGGTTAAGTTCATGCGACGAACAAAAGACATGTTCATATTGATACCGAAAAGACACATCCATTTGAATTCTGTTGAAATCAAATCAAGTTGCTACTGGGATGGTTCCATTCACACAACAAAGATCCCTACAGTGCTAAGGTGGTTCTTCTCTGAATGTTAAGTTCGTGCAATGAACGAAGGACGTGTTCATGTGGATACCGAAGAGACACGACCATTTTAATCGTACTTAGATCTACCGAATTAAGTTGCTACCGGAATTGTTCCGTTCACGCAACAAAAGTGACAACTCGATTGATCAAACATGTATACTACATTCGCATGATCTCTAAACAAATCGGTTTTGTTCTGCTGCGTTTATTTATTATTTTTCATAAAAGATCCATTCACTATAAATATATTTTTCAAATCCAGAAATGTATTGGTTCCTAAATAAAACTTAAAAACACTTCTTGCTTCCACTTTAATCTTTTTATCATTTATCTTTCACCATCAATTAGTAGTTATCTTCTAAATCCTAAATCTTACATAGTAACACTTACATGAATGAACAGTAGCATCAATGTCTACCTATCAAATATTGTTAGACCTAAAACCAGTATCAACTCATCAATAATAAGAATAAATTAATTAATGAATTTCTACAGATGAGATCCACATCCATTAAATCAAACTCATAATAAACACATCTGATATATCACATTTATTCACATTTATTGAGTTTATCTGTAATGATAATATTCGCATGTTAGGACTTTAACATGTAAGCGCACCGATCCAGAGAAATAATATCCAACACTTTCAATTTCCAGAAAATGTTGTATTATGCTGCCTTTAAGCAAAGAATTCCTTGTTAGTTAACTTGAATACCCTATAACAGAAATCACATATGTACATTTCCATACATAATTACCAATATTTAAAAAAGAAAAGAAAAAAAAAATCTTCCCCAAGACGATCCTGTTATGAATGAACATATTCATTCAGGAGCACAGTCTGTTGCTGCAGTCTGCAACTGTAAGCAGAGCTGCGTTCTGCTTCTTCAATTTGCTTACCAGCGACCACCACAAGCGCACAACCCTCGCCTAAAGCGATGGAACCTATTTCGATCCCTGATGCTGATATCTCTCTCGAATATCCTTGAAATAAGAGCAGAGTAGGCATGGCAATCCTTGCTCATCCGCAGGTTGGTCACTATGCGAATGGCTCTCCCTTGGCCCGTCTTGGCGAGAGCGAATGCTATCGCAAGCTTTTGGCTATGCACTGCGACCGCCCGCCTCTTCTCCTCATCATCCAAATCCATCACCACCTCCGAGGTGTCCCGAACGTAGCCCTCGGCCCTGAGCTGCCACTCCACCCGATGCAGCATCTCGTAAATTTCGTCGCTTTCGGGGTGCGATCTGTCATGCGAAACGAAGCTGTGCATCTTACCCTTCACTTCCACCTTGCTTTGCCCTGGAACTTGCAGAAGTCCTAAGTCCGCCATTTCCTTCCTACACATGGCCGCCTCGCTCCATTTTTGAGCTTTCGCGTACATGCTCGATGCAATTATGTAGTCTCCGGTGTTACAAGCGCCCAATTCCTTCAGCTTTCCGATCGCGCACTCGGCCAGGTTCAGGTTTCCGTGAATTTTGCAGGCGCTCAGCAAGCACCGCCAGGCAGATTCTGTGTGCGCGATGGGCGCGCTCTGGATCAGCTCGTGCGCCTCTCGAAGCTTCCCGGCCCTCGCCATGAGGTCCACTATGCAACTGTAGTGCTGCGGATTGGGTGGAATCCCGTGCTCTAACCTCATGCGGTCCAAGTACCGGAGGCCCTCATCGAGCAGCGCAGCTTGGCTGCAGGCGCTCAGAACGCCAACGTAGATTGCGTCGTCTGGTTCATGGCCAGCGCTTAACATTTCCTCGAACACCTGAAGGGCTCTACGGCCTTCGCCGTGCATTGCCAGACCAGATATCACGACGCTATACGTCCATGTGTTCTTATCGACCTCCGGCATCGCCTGGAAGATCGCGAGCCCTCCTTCGAGGCTGCCGCAGTTGATGTACATGTCAATCAAGGAGGTTTGCACGATGGTGTTGAGGCCGGTGAAATTTCTGAGCAAGGAGCAGTGGATGGCTCTCCCTTGGTCCAACTTCGCGCCCAAGTTCTTGCAGGCGGAGAGAGCGCTCACCATGGAACTCTCCTCCGGCCTTACGCCCTCGCAGGTCATAGTGGCAAAGAGCTCGAGGCACTCGGTCCACAGGCCCGTCCTTGCGTGGGCAGCGAGCATGGCGCTCCAAGAGGCAATGCTCCTGCAGCTACCCATTTCGTCGAACAACTTACGTGCGAGCTCGATACGCCCACACTTGCCGTAGAAGTTGAGCAAGCTGTTTTGGGCGTACAAATCTCTCTCGAATCCAAGCTTGGCAACATGGCCATGGATTTGCATTCCTTCAGCAACGGCCGCCAGAAAAGCGCACGCCTTGAGCACGAACGGAAACGTGAAGTTGTCTGGCCGCGCATTGCTCTGGAGCATGTCTAAGTAAAAGAGGAGCCCGTCCTGAGGGTGGCCGTGCTTGAGGCAGCCCCGGATCATGGTGTTGAAATCGAACACGCCGGGATCGTCGAGGCCGAGGAAGATTAAGCGGGCATAGTCCATGCTTCCCCACTCGGATAAGCTGCAGGCGAGGAGAAGGTCGCCGGCGTGGCGGGGGACTCGGTCGAGGCCGAGCCTGATGTATTGAGCGTGCAGTGCTCGGAATTCGTCCATGGATTTGATCTGGTGCAGCCAGGAGAAGCATAAAAATTGCTCCTTTGGTCTGTCTACCGAAGCATACAAAGCAGGGTTCTTCAGTGGCGTAATGCATTGCTGCAACTGGTGAGCAGCTAAACCTCCCACCATTTTTGTTGCCAAATTGATGGGGGAAATGGCGTTTGGATTTACAGCAACAAACGTAAGGCAACGAAGAATTGGGCATGAAGAGATGGAGATTAAAATTCACCAAGTTTGCCGTCCGCACGATCGGTGAGGGCCATTCGTATGCATACGAGTGGCTCTTGCTCCACGAGAAGCCTTGCACAACAACAGCAGAAGGAAGAAAGACTTCCAGCTTCAGCCTCACTTATCCCCTTGAGCTCTACATGGCGCCAGCTTATTGGATCGTGTAACTGCTTGGGATAAAGAAGACGGTGCCAAATAATGGTGATGGCCCCTGTTAAATACAAAAGTAAAATCATACTATATTTAGAATCAATATTGTTGTCTAACTTTTTTGTGTGGAATTTGTTATTTTAATGGTCTCACATAATTGATTTCATGATCATCTATGAAGAGGTAAATTGAGAAGTTACAATTGACCACGACGGAGGAGGGTATCATCTCAATTTCGTTGAAATTCGATTCTTGCTCACTTCAGCAACTCTGTTCCATCGTAATCAACTCAATTATACTCCGAAGGTAATCTTGTCCTAAACGCACCTTCATACTTTTACTTCTTTGAGCATAGAAAGATCATCAAGTTTAATGATCTAACCATTATATTTTTAAGTAGATAGAAAGATGATCTAATCAAACTATTTTAGTGGCCTAAAATGACTTTTTTTAAAATTGAAATAAATCTAGCTCTCATGAATGCCTGCAATGCTTCTACTATTTCTCCAAAATAATAATCTTTTGCCCGAAAGAAAATTAAAAAAAGAATAAAAAAAATATAGCTTGCAACATTAATAGTATTTTAGGTGTACAAACAATAAATTTAGAAAATACACCTTTTGAAAATTCTAAAATTAGATGAGTAATTTTCAACTTTAGATACATTTTTTTAAAAAACTTCCTTTATTATTTCATGTATATAGAGAGTTTAATTTATAATATCTTTGATGATAACACTTATTCGTAGTACTTATAGTTCATATCCATTGCCATTGTTTTTAAAAAAATTATATTATTGTTCATGAATTCGATCTTTAGCCAGACAAAAGGAGCATAAGATGATCACTTCACAATTTAAAATTTGTGCAAAATCAGCTCATTAATTAATCTATGATGATTTTCATTGACACTAAAATCAAATGATTGTGGAGTGGATCGACACAAAGAAGCACTATGAACGTATCTTTGAATTGGTTCTGTTTGCTAGCAAGTCTCCTCTTTCTCCTTTGGCTCATATGTTCTTGATACATGAATAAATTAATCCAATCAACTTCAAAGTGAATGAATTCGACCAAGATATTTTGATGTGGAACAAAGGATTTAAGTTAAACTTGCTTGTGTTTTTGAAATGTTCATATATGAAGAGACTTGGGCGGTTGCATACAAAGTTTAGTTGATATTAGAATGTATGGAACATCTAATAAAGTCCTAGAGCTAAGGCCTTTGGTAAATAGTGAACTCTTAGACACTTGACTTTTTGGGCAAATGGATGAAATCCTAGAGATGCAATCTTTGGGCACATTACAAAAAAAAAACAGGACTTTTGCGACGAATTTTATGACGAAAATATAAAAAATTTTCGTCACAAAAATATTTTACGACGAAAATTTTTTCTTTGCGAATAACTCGTCGCAACCATCTACGACGAAAAACTTTTAATTCGTTGTAAATATTGCGATAAAACTACTTTTCATCGCCAAATTCATCGTAAAATTTAGCGACGAAAATCTTTGTTCGTCGCCAAATTTAGCGACGAAATAATATTTTCGTCGCCAAAGTTGGCGACGAAAACCAATTTTCGTCACTAAACTCGGCGACGAAAATAGGGTTTCGTCGCCCATGTGGACGAGTAAAACAAGTTGGCTAAGCACAATTTGGCAATGAAAATACTTTTTCATCGTCAAATTTGACGACGAAAAAGGCTTTTCGTCGCCAAATTTGACGGGCAAATTGGAGTAGTGCTACGCCACGGTTTACGACGAATTAATGTGTTTTCATCGCCAATCTGGCGACAAATGTGTGTATTCGTTGTAAATTGGCGACGAAACTGTGTTTTCGTCGTAAATTTTGTGATGAAAACGCTTGTTCATCGCCAATATTACGATAGAACAGTGGAATTTCGATACTTTTGCGACGAATCCATGATTCATCACAAAGTTCGTCGGAAACCAAAAAAAAAATTTCACAGGTTCAATTGGTTCCTTTCAAATCTGAATCCTGTTTACATATCAATCCTCCAATCCATACAATAAAAAATCAAACATCACAACCAATCATTCATAACAATAAACACTCACATATTAACAAAATAAACACATCCTAATTAACAAACAATACATCAAACACATCCTAACATTAACATTCATAACAATAAACCAAAATGACAAGAAAGTATCACCAAATGACAAAATAACAGGCATACATCCTATCATACATACAACATAAACTCCAAATATACAAGAAAGTATCAAGCTATCCATAACATCCTCCAAACATACAATAAAGTGGCAAAACATCCATGCTCATAATAAAAAAACATCAATAGTAAAGTCTCCAAATGACAAGAAACATAAAATATCACCGTCCATGGCATCGGCCTCTGATGATACTTTCTGCTTCACTCTCTTCTCTATCGAAATTTCTTTTTATTTTCCTACATCAGAAAACAAAAATATATTAATATTATTTTGTGCAAATAATGTATAATATGTAAAAACTTACCTCTTAGCCATCCTTGATTTCATCAATCCTGTTTGAAAAAAAATAATATTAATCAATAAAAATAAAAAATTTACAAATAGAAAAAATTAAAGCAATACTAAAATTATATTGATACATAACTAGGCTACGAAGAATCGTCGTGGTCACCGGCATCACCGAGAGCAGGAGGAAACTGACTCGGAGCGGAACCTAACTAAAGATGGTATCCTCGGGCTTCGCCGACTCAGTCTCCAATTGGGAATTTCATCTTCCGGTGGTAAGTGGAGACCATGACCGGGAAGGCGCTCGGAGTCGGCCTCCCTAGTATGACATTGTAGGCAAAGGGTGCATCCACTATGGTGAAGGGGACGCGCCGAGTCCTCCGCAGCGGCTCCTCTCCCAGGGAGATCGCTAGGGTAATTTGCCCAAGGGGCTGGACCTCGTACCCTGTGAATCTGAAGAGTGAGGTGGCCATGGGCTGCAGGTCAGCTTCATCAATCTGCATTTGGTCGAACGCCCTCTTGAAGTTGATGTTGACCGAGCTGCCCGTATCCACAAAGACTCGGGCGATATCGTAGTTAGAGACGGTGGCGTGGATGACCAAGGCATCGCCATGCGCCACTTCGATGCCTTCTAAGTCCTGGGGCACGATTCCAATAATCAGGCCCTCTATCAGTCGGCTTTTGCCGACTCCATATACTTCGAGCTGTCGGCTATGAGCCTTGCGAGCTCGGTGTGAATCTCCGTCGGTGGCTCCCCCTGCGATCATGTGGATACTACCTCGGGGGAGCATTATTGTGATTATCGTCAGGAGCATCTTCCTGACAAGGGACTTCGACATTACGGGATGCATCTCGTCGGGGTGGAGGTGCTGACTGCCTAGGAGAGCGGTCTCGGGTGCGAGCGGGCCGAGGAGAAGGCAGTCGTACTTCCCGATTGCTCCGCCTTACGGGAGATCTCTGCGGCCTTGGCGCAGGAGGCCTTTGCGCCCACTGTTCAGCAGGCCGCCGAAGCTCTCGGGCATACTAGTGGCATTCACTAGTAGCGTGGCTCTGAGATTGATGGTAGGCGCAGAAATGCGACAACCATCGGCAGCCTCCAGCGGCCTGATTCGGCTGGCTAGCCACGGCGTGAATGGCACATTGGTGGGACTTGCCGGGTGCGGTATGAGGATCCACGTCTCGCCTCCGTTGTAGCTGAGGCGGGGGCCTCCGCTCAGCTCGGGTGGCAGCCGGAGGATTTCGACTGGGGCCACCCTGCTGGTTAGAGTCGGTTTCCTTGCGCCGGGAGGATTGAGCTTCCTCCACATAGATGTACTTAACAGCCCTACTCAAGAGGATGTTAAAGTTCGCAGGCGGCTTCTTGATCAAGGATCGTAAGAAGTCTTCATCTATCAAGCCTTGAGAGAAAGCGCTCACGAGGACATCTGAGGTGGTGTCGGGCACCTCCTACGTGACCTGGTTGAAACGATGTACGTAGTCCTTCAATGATTCCTGAGACCTCTATTTAGTGGAGAAGAGGTCTGTCGTGGTCTTGTGGTATGTGCGGCTGGTGGTGAAATGCCTCAAGAATGAGCCCTTGAAGTCGACAAAAGAGCCAATGGAAGCCAGAGGTAACTGAATGAACCACCGTAGCGCTGATCCGGACAGGGTCGTCGAGAAGACCCTGCACTTACTGGCGTCGGTGTATTGATGAAGCAGAGCAGCATTTTCAAACCACCCATGTGATATTCCGGGTCGGTAGATCCAGTGTAATCGGGAAATTATGGGGTCCGGAAGTGTCGAGGTAGCTCCTCGTCTAGGATTTGGCGCGCGAAGGGAGAGCTATTCATTCCGCTCCCTTCCCCTGTTTCGGGACCCTTTCCCTAAAAGGGGTCCCTGGCCGGAGCTTGATCAGCGGCGGATTCCATGGAGGCGTCGTAGTAGTCAGCCTCTGGCATGGGTCTCACGGAAAGTGCCCGCGGAGCTTCCACAGGCGTGAATAGTCGACGGGCTAGAGCTGGAGGGGCTTCGACTGGTCTTGTGGAGACCAGAGACGGAGGGGCTGGAGCTCCAGATTGCTGTCTTGACAGGGCGTAGACCGCTGCGGCCACAGCCCGTTCAAAATCTTCTTGTGTCATAGCGAGGAGATGAGGTTGCTGCGGATCATCCATTGGCATGTTTCAAATCAGGACTTTTTGTGTTCCCACATACGGCGCCAAAATATGTTCCTGTTGAGATCCGCTTCTGGGTGTGCAGCTTCTTCAGCACCTCACTTGAACGAGCTTAGAGGGAGAGGAAGGTGTAGAGCTTCTGGAACCTGCACGTACAAACACCGTGAGAAGGAAGGCCAGGGGTTGCCCCGGCGCGACCACTCCGATGCTTAAGTTAGCTTCCGTAGGAGGAGGAAAAATGAGAGTGAAAAGAGAGAGTGTTTGAGATTGCATACCTCCTTCAGTACAGAACTAACCTTTTATATAAATCGAGGATGTTACATCATGTCACAGATGTGACTGAAGTCCCATCACCGTTATGAATGTATAAGAAGACAGGGTATAGTCAGCGCATACATCCCATCGCCGACTTGCATTAAAAAGGGGGGTCATGTCACACATGTGCATTGCCATGATGAGTTGCAGAGGTGGCAGAAGGGCATTCACAACCGCATGATGGGGGGAGTGGTCTTTGAGAAAGGAAGAGAAGTCTGCATTGTGCCGGGGCAGAATGACAAAGCCAGCGTTCTTTATGTCTGAATGGATCGATTTGGCTCGGGGCCGGGGTGTCGGGGATCCGGCTCGGTTTGGTACCGAGTAGTCGAGGGGATGCGCCTCGATCTGGTTACGGCTCCATTGGAGAAGTACTGTCATCGAGTCCTACCCGATTCTCCCGACTCAGCCTGCAAGACTCGACTCGGGGATGAGGTGCCGAAGGATTCGGCCCGGTCGTGGGCTCTGTGCCGCTTTGGGCCAAACCCAATTGGTTGCTCCCGGACTTGACTAACCGCAACCCACTCCTTACGTCCATAACATATATACATATATATATATATATATATATATATATATATATATATATATATATATATATATATAGAGTATGATTAACAACTTTCTAGGTGTACGGTCTCAATTTTTGATCTCCTGTGAAACCTTAAGTCAGATCAACGCCTACTACTCTCCTTCTGAGAACACTCCTCGCTACTCCACTCAGGAGAATTTTTCTAATGCCAAACCTTGGTCCACCCGACCTATTTAGACCTTTGCTCAGTTGATCTTAACTCTCGAGACTCCGGGTGGCTTGGAAGTGAATGACTCTAGGTGCCTAAATGGGACAGAATAAATGTCAAGTTGAAGTGGTAGACTTCGATCGGTCGGTATACGTCAGCATTAATTCATGCCCCCGGAAGGGATCCATGTGCCCAAATAAGGATAACTTATAGGCGAAGCAAAGTATGATTTAATAGCATACTTTATCTCCATCAAATCTAAAGAATTATCAATATGCATAAAATCTAAGCTTAATTCAATATATAAGGCCTGAACTATTTTTTTTTAAAAAAAATCTAAATAAATATGCATGAGTCAAGATTTGAATTAGAGATCTCTTATTAGAGACTTTTATTACTTACCATCAATCCACAAATTTTTTTATTTTATTTTTATCCAGTCGACTGGTACTAGACCAGTCGACTGGACCAGTCGACTGGCAATCGATTGGACCAGTCGACTGGCAGTCGACTGATCACTCGACTGAAGTTTTTATTCGCTCAATCTCACCATGGCCAGTCGACTGGTGCTACCCCAGTCGACTGGTGAATCTGAAATAAGTCTTTTTGAGCTGCTACTTGGATATTTACACCCCCAAATATAATCCATAACACTTCTAACACATTAGACAACATTCTTAGATAGTTCAATGACAAAATTTATATGCATATGACATCAATCTATGTTCATATCATGTGCAAATCGAATAACACAACTTATCGTACTCTAATCATGCAGAAGCAATTATGCGGAAACAACTAAATGACATAACATAAGCACTAGTAGGTTTAAAAGTCTGACATAACATAAACACTAGCAAGTTTCAAAAGTTCATGACATAATATAACCACTAAAAAGTTCAGAATCGTAATCCACGGTTCCGTCACCACACACACCAAGCACTTTATCCGCTACCCCTCTTACTCAAGTCTTCCTTTACCTTTATCTGCAGTATAAGGAATGCAAACTATAAGCAATGATGCTTAGTAAATATTTCCTAATCTCACAAAATAATGCATCATAAGAAAACATGCTAAGAAGTACCGGTACATAACACAATGGTTCAACTAGACCTGCATGAACTTGAAATATATGACTTGCAATACATGATCTTCAAATATGCTTCGCTTATAAAAACATGAACATGAGATATACTTAAACTTGTAAACATTGCACTAGTCAAGGAAATAGTTAACTTCAGAAACTTGTACTATATATAAATATTTCAAAATAGTAAACATCCTTGTTTGGGCCCGCACTACAAGAAAATCGGGTTTTAATAACACTGAAAAGACATCGGTTTTATGCCAAAGCCGATGTCTTTTACTTTTTTACAACGATTTTAACAAAAACTGATGTCTTTGGGAGGTTAATTGGAGACTACGACAACGGTTTTTGGAGGCTACAACAACGGTTTTAAAACCGTTGTCTATGTCCGCTATTTTGGGACTATAACAACGGTTTTTGAAGACTACGACAACGGTTTGAAAACCGTTGTCTATGTGGGACAACAACAACGATTTTAGAAGCTACAACAACGGTTTTAAAACCGTTGAATATTTTTGCTTTTTTCTTTTCCTCTCTCCCCCAAGTATTTTTACATAACACGCACTACCTGCCTTTAGGTTTTGTCGCCGCGTGACTTAACACGCACTACCTGCCTTTAGGTTTTGTTGCGCCGCAGCGTTTCCACTCTTCGCGCTCCCGACGCCGCGCTCGCCCGCCCACACTGTGTCGCCTGCTCGAGGTCTGCCGGCCGCCCGCCTGCGTTCACTCTCCCGTCCACCGCACCCTCTGTTCTTCGCGCTCCCGACGCTCGCCCACCCGCGCTCTGCCGGTCGCCCGCGCTCTGTCGGCCGCCCGCGCTCTACCGGCCGCCCGCGCTCTGCCGGCCGGCCGCGTTCGATCTCCCGGCTCCCCGTGTTCGCTCTCCTGGCCGCGTTCGCTCTCCTCTAGCCTCGCCCGTCCGCCCTGCCGGTCGTCCGTCACTCCCCTTGCAGCGGCAAGAAGAAGAGGTAAAATGGCAGTGAACTCATTCATTTTCAATTCATGTCTAATTGAATCTTGGAGCTGCAAGAAATGAAGTGATACTAGTTGTCTAGTTAGTGAGCAGCGAGAAATAGTTGTAGAAAGGGAAAATGCTAGCACGTGAGTAATGGCAATTTGATCTTATAGATTTCACAAAGCACGAGAGTAATGGCATTTTGGATTCATATCATGCAAACGAAGGAACTTGGCACATGTCTTGTTCGCCAAATTGGAGGCTGCTCCTCTCTCTACATGAGAATTAGTCACGTATACAAAGTGATCGTTGTTAGTGGCAATGCCAATGTTGCCTGTGCTTTCAAGTTTGTTGTTGAGGTGAGCTGCTTAGTATTTCCATTATTTGTCTGTTATCCTGGGAATATCTTTATTGGTAGGGTATTTTGATAGGAAATTAAGTTTCAGTATTAAGAACAACAATAATGTGTAAAACACGGTTGGGTATCCAACGCAATGAATTTAACTTCTATTAACTAGGTGGTGCATAATAGATCTTCTCTGGGTGATTACCTTAAGTATGCGAATTAACAATATGTTTCCTCTTACAACCTATGTTGCATTTGGTATGTCAACCCGGTGAATCCTATGATGCATTTGGTATGTCAACCCGGTGAATCCATTAAAATCTGGCAGAATTGATTGGTTACGTTGCACTTCCTAAATATATATCCAGAATTGATTGACATTATCTAATAACTTTATCTTATGAGTTATATTTGAGCTGGTGATAAAACCTTCTAGCAAAAGAATTGTAGCTCTCTCTGTTAAATCTTTTCCATGGCATGTTTTCTTGGTAACATTTGGGTTTCTTTGCAAATAATCAGGCTGTTGCATTATTTAAATCATATTTTGGTGGTGAATTTGATGAAGATGCCATTCGGAATAACTTTGTTCTGATTTATGAACTTCTTGATGGTATGCACTGCTTTTCTGTTGTGGTATAATTCTTGTAACCTGTTAAATCATATTCAGGTTAAGAGTGTCTTTGGGGCCAAAATGTTCGCTCTTGGTGTTGTAGTGAAAGTTCCTGTTCCTAAACAAACTGCAAAAATAAGTTTCCAAGTAACAAGTGGTCGAGCCAAGTATAATGCTTCCATAGATTGTTTAGTGTGGAAGTAAGTTTGGCCTATTACTCCATTTAAAATTGATGCCTTTGTATTCATTTTTTGTTTCAGCATCTTTTGCAATTTGCATTATGCTGTAATTGATGCACTACATGTAACTGTTATCTTATAAGATTTGAACATACAAGTCCAATGTAACTGTTATCTTATAGATCTGTGATAAAACTCAGCAAGCATAGTCCAAGTTAGGGGCGGAGCTACAGGGGGGGCGCCTGGGGGCGGTCGCCCCCCCTGCCCCCCTGACTTTTAGCTTTTGCCCCTTCACTAAAACAACATTTCTTGATTAATTAAATCCCAACACTCACTCCCACTTCATCTTCCTCTGCTCTCCTTTGCCCAACAGCAAATCCAAAGCTCATCGAACAGACAAACACGGCAGGGAAACAAGCAATGCATGCACATGAACTCGCTAGCTGCGTGTACTAACTCATAATCGCGCGCGCGCATCTCATCCACTACCTGGCTTCATTAATTATGTACGCCATCTTTTCTTCCGCCTTAATTAAACAATTATACGCCGGTCAAAGCTTCCATGAAGCCTTTTGTACGCCTTAATTAAACAATTATACGGTACCCAGCTGCCTTTCAATCAATTCAATTGTCTCATCCAAATTCATTACAAAAATTTTTATTTTACCCCAAACTCGAGAAAATCAGGGCAAACTTCCCCTTTTTTTCCCCAATTTATTAGATGTCTAGTGATATGGTGAAAAGGAGAACCTACATATGATATGATATGATAGAGTTAGGTCAAAGGTCAAATCTAAATATTGGCCAAAAGTAAATTTACGTGGAAGTCAAAATGATCATTTTGATATTAATTAGAGGACTCAGACTTGTTGCCTCCCTCAATTTAGTCCACATACAACTAGATCCGATCATGGTTCCGAATCGACGGTTCGACGGTTTGGAATCGCCGGTTCGACGGTTCATGGCAGGTCGTCCCTTAACTTTAACCGCCCAAGACGATTACGGTTCACGGTTCGAAACTGTCGATTCACGGTTCACGACGGTTCAAGATTATTATATTAAAAAATTTAAAAATTAAAATTTATATAAAAGAAATATTGAAAAAAAAAAAGAGAAAAGTCGATGTAGTTTAGTGGTGCGTATTCCAAGACCGGTGAGAATTGCGTTCGTTCCCCATCAACGGCGTCTTAAAATGGATTTGAATTAAATAAATATAAATATAGTATATATATAATTATATTAATTTTATAAACAAAATGTGTTGTAGAACCATGGTGAGTATATGCGCTTGTGTCCTGGGATGCCTTAGTTCGATCCCCATTAAATTATAATTTAATTAAATAAAAATAAATATATTTTATATACAAATGTATTGAACAGACATTAAATCATAATCATTGATAAAAAAATGATCAAATGATCTTAACCGTTGAAAAAAAATCAAAAAATAAAAAAAAAACCTGAACTGGCGGTTCAACCCACCGGTTAACCCGGTCGGGTCTACATAACCCTTATCATGGCCCCCCCTTGGTAAAAATCCTGGCTCCGCCCCTGGTCCAAGTGAACATTTTAAGTATTTTTATTGATATTTTACATAATTTACTGACTTTCCTGTTCATTATTTCTTGGTTGTAGGCACACTTCAATGATATGGTACCAGTGAATAATCTTAGTTTCGTTTCTTTGAAGCTAGGCTACTTCGAAAGAGCAAGAATGAAGTTGTGCTAGAGAACAAGGATGATGGTAATTCAGATGAGGACAAAGAGGATGATGATGAACAAGATGGCGAAGACCAGGAAGAGGACGATGGGGCTGAAGGTGATCCTTCTGGGGATGAAAACGCTGAGGGAATGTGTAATATGTTGCAAGAATAATATTTGTGTTAGTTACTTTTGGTTATTTGTAAATATTGAGGTGATTAAATATATCGGTGCTTTTCTATTTGTGATTTGTTGTGTGAATTTATAATATTTTTGTACTCTTGCTCGATCATAATTTACAAACAACATAAAAAAAAAGTGTTATTACAACAGTTTTAGATTCAATGACATCGGTTTGGAAGCGTTGTCGTTAAGTGATATTACATCGATCGAAAATCGTTACTAAAATTGATGTTAAATAGATATTACATCGGTTTTACACCGTTGTAGAATCGATGTCGTTGAGTGATATTACATCGGTCGAAAATCGTTGCTAAAATTGATGTTAAACAGATATTACATCGATTTTTCACCGTTGCAGAACCGATGTCTTTGAGTGATACTACATCGATACTACATCGGTTACAAACCGATGTTGTTAATTGATACTACATCGGTTACAAACCGATGTCTAAAATATCAGACCTTTTACATCGCCTTCATAGACATCGGTCGATTTCTATTTTTCTTGTAGTGCCGGCATAATACCAATTGCGCACATCCCTAATAGGATTCGGGATAGCTAGCCACCGAACCTCTTAGGGCAACTTACTAAGGGCGATCTAGGGGCCCGTGGCCGAACTAATGGCCTGGTACATACCACTTTTAAAGTAAAATACTTTCTTTATATCATATTCTATACTTATACTCACTTGTCATTTTAACAAACACTTAACATGCTCTTAGTTCCACATCTCATATGGGAAGCATCTTTAAGGCATTAGATCATGCTCTTAATCCCAAAACTTATACGGGAAGCATCTTTAAGACATTAGATCATGCTCTTAGTCCCAAAACTTATACGGGAAGCATCTTTAAGATCTTATGTTTTACTTCAGACAAAACATACATAAAGGGAAGCATCTTTAAGATCTTACGTTTTATTTCTAAAAACATACATGAAAACAACATACAACTCAATCGAAGGCTACTTATACTGCATGTGAGAGTACTTACATCTTCTTCTTGTACTTACTAAGGAAAGAAAACCCTAGGTTGAGGACTCCGGTTCCCTTCTCTTGGCCGGCCACCACAAGGAAGAAGAGGGAAGGAGAAAACTTGGAGAGGGAAGAAGAAAACCCTTGGTTTTCTTCTGTTTCCACCGCCCAAAGAAAGAGGAAGAGAAAATTAGGTTTTTTCCTTTTTTCCTCTCTAACTTCCCCTTTTATATTAAAACATCTTTTCATGTCTAACTTGACGTCTAACTCGTATAATTATAATTGTTTCCCTTTTTTACAATAGAAAACCCCTACTGGGCCATGGCTATAACAACCCTCCCCTTTAACTTCGCTACATAGAGGTCCAGGGATTGAACCTCAGCCATGACATATTTTTTTAATTTAATTTAATTTTATTTTTTTGGAAAAGTTTACGGACGTTACAACGTTAGCATACCAAGTGTCCGGGAGGGATCCAGGCACCCGGAGATGGATAGCTCACGATGATGTGGATCGGATAGACCTGTTGTGGGTGCAGGGGTTGATCTAGGCATTCGGAATACCCTATAAAAGAAGCCTCGAACAACACCTTAAGTATATACTTTCTCACTTGTAAAGGGCTCCGTTATGTGTCCTAGACTTTGACACTTTGCTACGCTTAAGCCTTAACGACGCAACAATGACACAACACTGCTACGAGCTCAAATGAGCCTAGCCTTGAGTAACGTTTAGTTGTTGTCTACTTTACGCTCGCTTCTTTTTATACTTAAATATTCTAAGAGTCGGTAGACTTGTTATCGAATCCTTCATTTGTAAAAGAAGCGAATCTTCTTCTCTTTTGGGAAGAAGATTAATAGTGATTGTTCATCAAAGTAGTCTAATTGACTGTGGGTCTTGGAATAATAGTCAAACGGCTATGAATCAAGTAAAACTAATAATATTTTCTTATCTGTTTTTATCTTTCTGCTACACGACTCTTTAAATTTTTAACGAATTGTGAACGCGTACGAAGCACGATAGTCACTCCCTCTTCAACGCTTTCTTGATCCAACAGATGGGACCTAAGGCGGAGATCTCTTGAGTCTCCCTTAAGTGATTGTCTACTTTAAATAGCTCGAATATGGATTAAAAAATTTCATAAATCTCAAATATTAATTAAATACAAAATCAAACTAAATTTTCAATAATATAAGTTCATCCACTCTTTTATTTTTTATTTTTTATTTTTTATTTTTTTTGTTACTATGATAATTAAAATATATTTATATAAAGTTTTTGATAATTTTTTATAATTGAAACAATAAAATAAAATTATCATTTGATTAATTATGCTTTTAAATTTATTTTATAATGTTATTTATCGATTTTTAACCATCACAACCATTTATATTTTATAAATTAAGTGTGCCTTTTTAAATTTAAAAGTGATTAAAATTATAACTGTGAATTTGGATTAGGCTCGCCGGATTACCCGCCCCATCAAGTAATTTAGATAGGTTGAGTTGCAATTTTATTAATCCATTTTAAGATGGATTTAGATGAGTTGACCCACCTAGGCTCGTGATCCACATGGATTGACCTGCGGTGGGCTTGAATTGGTCTACGGATTGAGAAAATTTATTTATTTATTTTAAAATTTAAAATTAAAGTAGAAAACTCAATAAATTAGTGGGTTTGATCCATTTAAATTATAATTTAAGTTTAAAATTACAATTCAAACTTAAAATTTTTAAGTTAATAAATTTAAATTATAATTTAAAATTAAAATTTTTAATATTTTTTAACAGACTCGTGAATTAGTTTGTCTAATCTGTAATCCGAATTGGATTGAATTAAAATTTTTTAAATTTGTTAAGTTAATAAATCGGCCCGTACCGTCCGACTATATGATATGAGTCCGTCCTAAATTGCCCCGGGGTATGGGTGAGTTGGTTACGACGTAGCAGACTTGCAGAAGAGGACAAGAGTTCGAATCCTGGCGAAGCTAGACAATACCCTCCTGCGTCGTCGATTTACCTCCTCATAGATGGTCGTGGACCGTGTGGGACTGACACCTTTTGCAGAAAGAGTCCGTCCTAAATTGACCCAACTCGTCTGTATTCGCCGAGTAGTCCTAGCTCAAATCTGTCCGCAGTCCTATGCCTTCCTTCCGGCGAAGAGGGTGCGAAGCTGACCTTAAGGCTGCGTTTGGTTTCAGAGACAGGGACACAAATACAGAGACAAGTAGAAATTTTTGTCTCTGTCCCCGTTTGATTTTGAGAGATAGTACAAAAAATCAAGTTTTGTCTCCATCTCTGTCGCCATGCAACTCAAAATTCGTGTCCATCCCGTTTCTGGAGACAGTGCAAGTTGCACGGAGACAGAAGAATTAATTCCCATTTTACCCACAAAACCCTCGGTCCCGCAAATTTTTTATTGTTCGCACCTGACGGGCACCTTCAGCTGATCGACCAGGTGGTCGATCAGCCTTAGCTGATCGATCACTGGTCGATCAGCTGCTATTGTAGAGTCATCGTGAAAACCAGCAGGTGACAACAAGATCAATCTTGATAACCTGTGAGGCACTAAATTGATTCTAGACGTTATGACATACATCAACATAACTGCTCCTCCCAGGCTGTGAGAAATTGCACACAGTTTGTAAGGCTGATCGCACACTTCTTCGTCTGAATCAGGTTTAGAAAGCTCATTTAGTTCAGCAGTTTTTATTTCATGTATCTTGTTTATAACAGCAGGTATGTCTTTTGTTGCATGTTCATTGATTGTGTACTTCCAATACCTGCACAAATTTGGTTTACGATAGATATATTCTGCTGCAAACTCCTGAACACCAACGAAGATGAAGATCTGCAACTGCAACTCATCGACAACAATGAAGTCCGTTCATCTGCAACTCGCCGATCAGTCCAAAAAAATTCGGTGAGAAGAAAAAAAAGTTTTAGACATACCTGGAAGCCATGAACTGCCCCACCGCTTCAGAGGGGATGCCCGCTTCAGAGGGGATGCGCCACCGCTTCAGGGAGGAAGATATCAGCCACCTAGCTTCAAAGGGGATGCCCGCTGCAGATGTGCGATCGTTGAAGCTTGAAGGCGGTGAGGAGGACGGGTAAAGTTTTATTTTAGGTATAGGGTTAGGAAGGGTAACTTCGTCTTTTATTACGTCTCTGCAGATGTTAAGTCTCCGTCTCTGTTTTTGTATTTTGTATTATCAAACATGAGACAGATACAATTTATATTCTGTCCACTGTCTCTACTGTCTTCTGTATTTTTGTATTTCTGTCACTGTCTTCTCGTCCCTCAAGGAGATCGAGAAGGCATACCGCAACCAGTCGCGGATCCGCCATCCGGACAAACGACCCGACGACCCCAACGCCACCGCCGACTTCCAGCGACTCAAGACCTCCTTCGAGGCTCTCAAGGATGAGGCTGCTCGCCGCGTGTTTGACGCCCGCCTTCGTGCTCGCCGCGAGCGAATCCTTCGAGACTCCGCTTTCGATGCCAAGCGGAGAAAGCTCGCAACTGATTTAGAGGAGCGGGAGCGAGCGGCTGAGGAAGAAGATGCAGCAGGCGCTGCCAAACAAGCCAAGCGTTGGGAGAAGCACGTGGCGGCCCGTCTGCAGAAGGAGCTTGCCGAGTTCCAAGCGAGGAAGACCAAGAAACCTACTGCTGCTTCCAATTCGACTTCCAAGGTATTGTTTTCTTTTTCCAGCTTTTTTTTAAATGTATTTAAGGTTTCAATCTTTCTTTTTTATTTTTGACACCATCATACTTTCATTTACTTCGTTTTGGTGGAGATATTATTGCCAGAGAATAGGTTCTTGGAATTGTACCATGATAATTATTATTTACCTATTCTGAATTTGAGCTAGGCCTCACCTTATAGCAGATCTTATCTAAATGGTCGATGCTTTTGGTGCAGTTGGATAACGCAATGTAACAGCCTTGAGGTTTCCATGCAAATTTTCGTGTGAATGGGAATTGTCATAATGAAGATTCCTGACTGACTACCTAGCTTATCATACTTGATATTGTATTTGTTGATGAAGTGCAAAAGTATGATTTTTTAAAATATTCATTGGCTATCTTAAATATGATTGTCTCTGTAATTTGTTAGGCATTTGAGCAAGAAAAGGGAGGAACTGCATTGGATAAGGAAAGGATGTTGAAGGTCTCTTGGGAGACTAATTTGGGAGACTATACTGCTGTAATGTTGCGAGAGCTGTTTGAGAGGTTTGGTGGTGTAGAGGATGTTGTGATCAGGTCAAAGGCATCAAAAAAGAGACGTTCTGCGATTGTTGTCATGTCTTCTAAAGAAGCTGCAGTGAGTCTTTTTTCTTCATTTTTTAATTTAAGAAATTTATATCTGATTTGTTGTGAGATACAGTAGAATGAATAATCATGAAATGCTATTACTATACTAGTAGGCATTTTTCTTTTGAGGAGTTTATTTATTTAGTTTGGTACCCTCCTGTTATGTGGTTAGGAATGCAGTTAATATCTTATACAGTATAGACTTTTGCCAGGAGACTACTCTTTTATATGTTCAATTCATTAAAAGAAATGCACCTCTATGTATACCATTGTGTAGTTTCATTTCATAATGGTAGGAGTAAGAAGATAAAACTATGGGCAAAAAAATAGAAGAAAAAAAATGATTCTGTGATTCTGCAAAGGAGAAGGACAGGGGATAGAGGTCCTTTTTTAGTTTATCTTTGAATTCTACTCGTGTACTAGCAAAATGACATGCAGATTTGTATTTAGTAATTGGTTGATTGAGATCTGCAGAAAAAATTCATGTATTTTTTATTGATCTGGTCTTAGTTCTTGATTAGGTTCTTTGTTTCCATGTCTTATATGCATATTGACCATTATTAAGTATTTAGGAGTGGTATGCCAAGGTGGACAAATGACAAACTTTTTATCATCACCTAGGCTCTTAACTAATTGTTTCTACATGCTGTCAGATGGTATGCTAACTCGTGTATTATGTCAGGTTGCTGCTACACACTGTGTGTGGCAGTCTCTCAAATCCTCTACTTGTTCTTCCTGTTCAAGCTGTGGCTCCTGATATATCAAGTCCTTTTTCTGCAAAATCTTCTAAATCTACGAACCCTACACAGAACAATATCATTGGTGCTGGATTTCAAAACTATGAAGCTTCTATTTTGAAGAAACTTCAAAAGGTATAATAAAGTATCTTGTTTAACTCTTACCATCCGTTCAGTATTAGATTTTGCACAATATAATGCTTGATTTAGGAGATTACCTTTATTGGCATTGTTGACATGCTCAATTTCAAGTGATTCTGTTCAAAAAATAGTATAAAAATAATTAAAGTGATGGGGTTCAAAAATAGTAGAAAAATATGAGATGCAATATATCTATAACATGCTAGTATGCCACATACAAAGTATGTAATATTGACTTGGGATGTGCCACAATAGAAAATTTCATCAGAAATTTAGAAAGCTTATGCTGTCACCATTGGCAGAAATAAGATAAAGTAATCTGCTTCCTTGCCTAGCCAATACGAATTAATTATTTTATTTCTTTCTTGTTATGAATAAATCCTATTAAAATTTTTATTAAATTTTATAGTAGCAACATCATTGAAGTTATAATTCATTTTTGTTCATGTGAATCGGATCTTTAACTAAATTAGTTTGTCTAGACAACATGAATACTCGACTAGGCATGTTGGGAAGGACTATTTGCTAACTGTAACTAGGCCTTAGTAAAAGGGATCTATGTAATTTACTGTAATTTGTCTTAAATCAATTCTTGGAATAAATTAGCAAATTACAAGAACCCCTTACTAAAGTTTAATTATACCTGGACTGCTTCCGCATTTCAAAATTTTATGGATGAACATGTTTTATTGGCAGAGTATTTTTTTTTTTTTTCCAGTTAGCCTAGTTTGATTACTTGTGTTCTTTAACAATAAACAAATCTACTTGGAACTCCAGAAATGCCCTAATGAAGCTTTGACGATTCCTAGTGATACTTGATGACGATGCTCTGATTAGGTGGGAAAGGGGCTAAAATAAATTAAAATATATTTTGCAACAAAAATGGATTGAAAATATTATAAAAATACATCAATGCATCCTTGATTTGTCAAAAATTTATTAAATTTTTACTAACTCAATGTGTAGAAATGTGCTAGGATAGATATGAAGTTGAACTTACATTTCTTACATAAAAATGAAATGATTTAGTATTGATAATATTTCTTACATTAAAAATACAGTTAGTATTTGTTGTTAAGTGATGATTAAGTTTGTCGATTTTGTTGGCGATCTGGATCTCCGTCCTATGATCCGGACTCTATCCGCTCCGAGAAGCATAGAATCCCACAGGACAAAAATTTATCCCGCCTAGGATCAATTGACAAAGTCTATAAAGAAGACTAGATCAATTGATCCTTCAGGATCGCCGATTCCTAAATTACCTTCTACGGTTTCTACTACTAGTTCTAGTACGAAAATAAACTGCGGAAAATAAATCATACCAGAACCTTTAGATGACCTCGGAATCTTCCACTGTATTCCTAGCTTCTTCCTGGACGTTGGGTGGACAACGAACCTCCAGAAATAAAAGATGCAAATTCTCCGGATGAAGAACCTTGGATCGCTTTGCTTCTTCTTCGCAGCAACTTCGCTTCGTCTTGTTTCCTTTCTTGGATCCGGCCACTTTTCTTGGAGAAAGAAGTTCGGCCACCAAAGGAAAGATAGGAAGGAAGTAAGGGAAGAAGATGGAAAAGAAAAGAAGGAAGAAGAGGATGATGGGCGGCGGCACCAAAGAGAAGAGGAGAGGAGTTTCTTTCCGAAAACTTTTCTCTCTTGCCTTGTTCCTCTAATTGCCGCCCCCTCCCTCATCCTTTTATAGTCTTAAACCAAAGACCAAGCCCAAATCTTTCTAAACAAATTTTTCTAGAATTTTTCTGATTTTATAAACCAATTCTAGATTTTTAGAAAGATTATTAATCTAGATCTTCTAGATTAATTTGCAACCGTCGGATTCTTTAGATTTGGTTTTTCCTTTTAAAATAAAAAACCAAAATCAATTTTATCCAATCTTATTTAATTTTGGCCAGATATAATAATAATAAAATAATTTAAATTCGGAATTATTTTTATAATTAATTCCAAACTCCAAAATTATTTCAAATCTCAGCCAATTAAATAAATTGCAACCGTCGGATCTTTAGATTTGGTTTTTCCTTTTAAAATAAAAAACCAAAATCAATTTTATCCAATCTTATTTAATTTTGGCCAGATATAATAATAATAAAATAATTTAAATTCGGAATTATTTTTATAATTAATTCCAAACTCCAAAATTATTTCAAATCTCAGCCAATTAAATAAATTGCAACCGTCGGATCTTTAGATTTGGTTTTTCCTTTTAAAATAAAAAACCAAACCAAACTTATTTCTATCTTAAGTGGCCGGCCCACTTATAGAAATATTGGTTTAATCCGCGAACCAATTTTATATTAAAATAAAAAATAAAACCGAACCGAAGAGATCTCATCCGTCGGATGCAACTTAATCTCATCTAACGGTTCTAATATAATCTTCTTTAATATAACTTAATTGATTCGATCCAACGGACCTGATCCATTCCTTTGGGCGTGTGGTTCATTGAACCAACTCTGGTTCACCTCGTGAACCGGTTCTTCCTTCCGAAGAGAATTAAAACCGAACCGGATAGATCTTGTCCATCGGAGACGACTTAATCTCATCCAACGGTTCTAATCTATTCTCTTCAATTCTTCTTTATTTATTTCGATCCAATGGATGCAACTTGATCTAATCCCTTGGATACAAGTTGATCTCATCCATTAACTCATCCTACGGTCGAGAACCAATCTCATCCAACGGTCGAGATTAAATCTCATCCGACGGCTGAGAACTAATCTCATCCGTTTGATTGTATCCTTTTGAAGATGTCTTTAGGCTACAGTGGGGACCTCGAGGAGGTATTAGATCTGGCCTTCTGATGGGTTTCGGATCCCGTATTCCACCCAGAATACACACCTACATCCATCAATAACGATCCATTCCACTAGAGGATCATTATTGCACTACCAATCTAATCCCCAAATTACATTTTGGGTTCCTTCTTATTATATTATGCATTGCTCCCCGTGTTTAAGATATCGTATGTCCGTCAATTATCTGAGTTCACTGACAACTCAATAATCGACATCTACGACCTTGAATAGTACCACTCAACTTCATTGTCAGTCGGACCAAGTCCACTTGCAAGATTTTGACTTGACAATCCTTATGAGCTATCCAAGGGGACATCATCAACCCTTACTGGGACACGGATTCCTTTTGTAATTAATGGCACACCATATAGATAGCAACATCACCCAACTTACCGGGAATAATTGATCTGACGCAAAGATCTCACCCTTTGGTAAATCAAAGCAATAATTACTACCTATAGGTGCCCATTTATTACATCGGGATTAAGAGTGCATAATTCCTAATAACAGAGGTCTTGTTCAATTTGTGAGTCAGAGTAAATTGAACTACCTCAATGGTCCTGCTCAATGCACACAAAGTGCACTAGTGTAATTCTACAGTCAAGACAGACAGTAACCGAATTACACTACAACCGTTCCCGATGGGTTGTCCAACACCATCTTGGTTGTGAGTCTTAGTTTATAATTCACAGGGGACTGATAATCATGGTCTTCTGTGTCTCACAGACACCAAGTTATCTACAGTGTGAACTAAGAGGACTTTATTGCAAATTTACCTATTGCAATCATTTGACCAAATCATGATTTCTTATTTCTTAAATGTTTACATATAAAAGACCTAGTCTTTTCAGTATACTTCCTAACATACTTGTCGATCACTGTAATCTTTACTCTCATAAGCAATGTAATACATTTTGAAAAGTCGTAATCCTGCTCCAAGCAAAGAATCTACTTGTGGATCACTGTGCTTCTGTCCTAATTTACACTAGCTAATGAAGGAAAAGTGACAAATCAGATTAGCATCTTTGTTTATACAACCACAATTGTTACAGAAAGCACTCCTCTTACTATCACCTCCTTTTTCTTTTGATTAGCTGTGCGCTCTATGCTTTCAGCATCAGTTCGAAAGGATAATATAGAAGCTCTAGGTGAACCTGATGCAACAAAGCAAAGAATACAAAACATGTGAGTATAACAAAGCACAAAATCAGCCAACATGTTAACTTCGATAAAAAAAATACATACACATACACATGCACCCAGATTTTAAGATCACTATGAACAAATATAACATGTACATGCATATACATATAAAGACTTCAAGAACATTTATACCCTTAGTTTCCAGCTCAAAAAAGCACAATTCAGTGCATTCCATGACATCACAAAGCCAATATACAAGGAAAGCATGTGAAACTAAAACAATGTAGTTGTCCATTTAATTATATCTGATTTACTTGAACCATATATCAGCACATATTAAGGCTTTGGAATAAGTAACAAAAAGTTGTTATTTCTTTTCGGCATTCTAAGAAGGGATCTAATAATTATGTAGATTACAGTTTGATAATCAAAATTTCCTTTATCATGCTTTATTTCCTTCGGCTGATTGCATAATGCCAAAATGGTTAATAAAAGAATTAGCAAGAAAGAGTCAGGAAAAGATAGTAGTTTATCGCAAATTATAAACTAACCTTGCCATAATATTTATGGCATATCTTTGTTTATTCCAATGACTTCCACGTATACGAGACCAGCATACTAGACCAATACACAAGGAAAGGAAAAGAGTAAGAAAACATGACTTATTTCCTCTACATATGGTACTTATCCATATAATTACTCTTGTTCAACTTGGAGCATTGATCTGCTAATATTGCACTTGTTAAGGCTCAATAATATTTGCTACTCTTTTTAGACATTCTGTCCTAGATGCTAAGTTGATTGTACTGACAGTATCTTGACAGAGAACAGGATTGTACAACAAATAAAGAGATATTGAACATGAATGACCAAATAAGATAATACTAAAAACAACAACAATGATAAGGATAAATGAGGAAATACATAAGATCCTCACCAAGCAGGTAAACAATACAACCATACTTGTTTTGCCCAAGAAATCTTGCAGTAGGCGAGTTAGCTTGCTTTCTCGGTAGGGAATGAAGTTTTCACCGGCATTAAGAGCTTGCACAATATTTATAAGAGCAAATAATGACTTGCTAATCTTAGCATTCTCAGCTAGTTGAGGTTTCACATGACCTTTTTGTTTTGTATCCTCGTAATCTTTAATGATGGATAACAACATCAGCCAACAATACAAGAATAAGCTAGTGCAGTTTTTTCTTATGAAAAAAAAGAGATTGAGGTATAGTTTATCTACCTACCAAAGTAACAAAGTTAATCTTTCCAACAAGATAATTGTTGGATTCCTTATCGACAAAAGATAAGTACACAATCAACCCTCTATGGTTCTTGAGTGTGCTATTATTAGACATCTGGCAAACCTTCCTAGCATGATATCCATGAAAATATATCTTTTTAAAATCAGAGACAGAGTTTACTGGGACCTGAAACCAAACATACAGATACCTTTGCATGTCATACATTCAAAGGTTAGGAAAACCATGTTTTAGAAGTATAATGACTACCTTTGAAAGGCCCTTGAGTTGAATTCTCTTGGCAGCATCTTCCAGAATAAGGACTTCTTGCTCTTTAGGTTCCAAAAGGTCATATATGTGATCTTGAGATATTTCATAGCAAGATGCTGAAACAGATCCCTTGTTTTCATTGGCAAAGGCTAAGATTTCATCTAAAGCAATGATTGCTAAGCCAAGGTTCTCTTCAGATCCCTGGACAACATTTTTTTTACCATTTTACAGAAAGCACATAAATATTATACCTAGCATACAGAAAGCTAAACACATTATTTAACCTGAATTAGTTGGGATTTTCCACTTCCCCGAGCACCATAAGCAATGGAGGTAATAAATATGACGATTAAGAAAAGAATTAATATTGTATTTGCAAGAGACAAAATGGGCAGGAAAGAAAATAATAGAGAAATCATATTTTAAGTTATGGTAGATAGAAAGGAGTAAAAGAAGAAATGGAATAGGTATTGTTGTACATAGTTCGTTAAAGGATGAAGTAGTAAGAGTAGTTAGGAAGAGGTAGGATAACTTTTAAGATAGTGGCAGCGAAAGAAACTATTAATGTAATTAACGTATATGTACTTCAAGTAGGATTAGATGAAGATATCAAATATAGAAAAATATAAATTTTGAGAAGACCTTGATGAGGAAGTATAAAAGATTTTGTCAAACCAGATGATTTTAATAAGAAGAGATCTAAATAGACATGTAGGAATAAGAAATGAGAATATAATAAGGTGCATGAGAGTTATGGTTCTAGAACAAGAAATGAAGAAGGAAAACTATATTAAATTTTGTAATAACATATAAATTTATAGTTAATATGTTTTAAAAAAAAAAGAATTTTACATTCAAAAGTGAAAATAATAAGTTGCAAATTGACTTTTTTATGGTCAGAAAGAAGGATATAAGGATTTATAAAGACTGACAGGTCATCCATGGAGAAAAATTAATTGCCCAATATAGGTTAGTAATGTTAGATATCTGCCTCTAACATAGAATCAATAGAAAGAAAACATGCATGACTCATAGAATGAAGTGGCGGAAGTTAAAAGATGAAAAATAAAATATATTTAAGGAGAAGGTAAGAGCACAAGGATTAGGAGAACTACAAGATGATTCAAATACAACATAAAAAAGATAATATTAAATTTGAAAATGGTGGCCAAGAGTATATACTCAGTGAGTCAAAAGGACATGTATCATCAAATAAAGAATCTAAGTGATGGAACAAAAAAATATAAGAGAAAGTGAAGAAAAAAACAAGCAGTCTGTAAGTTGTTATACACTTGTAAGAACGAAGAAAACTTAAAAAAATATATAGTAACTAAGAAAAATACCAAGCAAGCAGTGAGTGAAGCAAAAAATAAAATTTTTGAATGGTTATATCGACAACTAAATATAAATTGGATATAAAAGGGAAAATAGACATCTATAAAATAGTTAAAGCAAAGAGAGAGGAAGATAAGAGATCTTACCCAAATAAGATGTATTAGAGATGAATGCAATAGGGTACTAGTGCATGATAAGAAAATAAAAGAGCGGCAGAAGAGATATTTTTATAAACATTTTAATGAAAGTTTGGTGACCAAGTTACTTAGGCAATTTAAATAAATCATAAGAGTATAAAAATTTAAATTTTTATCGTAGAATTGAAACTTCAGAAGTAAGTAGGTTTTAAATTGTATGCAAAATGGAGAAGTGATTGGATCGATAGAATTATGAAAGTGTCTAGGGAAGTAGAGTATTGAATGACTTGCGAAAATATTTAATCTGATATTGACAATAGAAAAAACTGTCTGATCAGTGGAGAGTAAGTACTCTAGTCCCCCTGTATACAAATAAAGGAGACTCATAAAATTATGTAAATTATAGAGGCATTAAGTTAATGAGTCATACTATGAAATTTTGAAAATAATAATAGAAAAATACCAAGGAGACGATAGTGATCGAAAATCAATTTGGATTCATGTCTGAAAAGTCAACAAGAATCTATACATCTTCTCAGACAACTAACTGAAAGGTATTAGGAAAAGAAGCAAGACTTATATTTGGTATTTGTCGACCTAGAAAAAGTTTATGATAGAGTGTTGAGGAAAGGAAAAAAGTGTTAACGTAATATATATTGAAATAATTAAGAATATATATGAAGATGTAATTCCTTTTTTGATCTTGATGGACCTCTAAACCATTGAGTGTGCCACCTTGGCCACACTAAACAATCATCCAACATTGAGCCATGATCTCTCCAAGTTCAATGTATATTTTTGCAATCCCTACACATTCAAACACTCATATTATATATAAGAAGGCAATGCCTAACTTAAATGTTTTGTCCACACATCAAAATAAAAGTCATATTAGACTACTTGTGGCATGATTACACTAAGAATATTTTTCTTTTTGATGTTTGACAATTTGTTTAAGTTAAAAAAACTAAACAAGAATAGAAATGCTCATGCACATGCAAAATATATATAAGACCTATATCTAGGTTCTTCTATTCCTATGCTCCCCCTAAAACTAAGAATTTTCCAAATATATCATTGGAGAAGAATAAAATTCTCATAATCTTTTCTCTCTTTTCTCTCTCTAATATCAAATTATCGTCCTCCTAATCAACATAGGAGAACGTAACCTGCTAAACTAGAGAATAAGATTTTCCATTTAAATGTTTTCTCTACTTTCCCCTTTGTCACACATTAAAAAGATGCACCTATAATATCCCAAATTTTAGTCTCATGCATCTTCAATAACCCTCAACTTGGATTTAAAATCCCCCATTAGATTCCACATATGAATAATAAGTCCTATATATGATCATTTCATAAAACTGAAACCCTAAATTTAGCTTTCCAACGCATGAGAATCAACTAGGTCTCTTCTCCCAATCGATTGAGCTAGAGTATTAGTTAACTTCGAACTATTTACTAGTTGATCAATGACTAGCAGTCTATTACTTCTAAAACAATCTATTGCTATTTTTGAAATTTTTTATGCTACTTTAAAAATCACACTAGAATTTTCAAAAACCTTTAAAACAATCTTAAATTTAGATTTGTTTAACTCATGCCTAATTAGAAAAATAGATATTTTTTTATCAATTCTAAGTTTGACACAAAATTTAAAACTAGCTAAAATGATTCAAATGAACCTTAACATAAAATTATAGTTTTAGTTCTCATCTAATGTATTTGCCAAGCCAAAATTAAATGTGCTCATTGTGTCAATTTATTCGATATTCCATACAATTGAATATCAAGTTCATGGCTCTTAAACATATTCCACATGTTCCTTGTATGCCTTTAATGTGCCAATCTCTAAGGATTGAGATTTTCATTCGTCTCCAAATATTGACACATCTGGATAAGTCAAATTTCTTTGGATCCCGAGATAGTGTTACTTTTTTTTTTTTTTTTGCAGAAGAAAAACACTATCTCGGGATCCAAAGGCCACGATTCCCAATTTGACTTATCCTTCTTTTGCCATTTTTTTTTAGGGTTCATAAAGGATGAGTTTAAAGGGGCAATAGCTAGAGAGAGGAGAGGGAGGAGCTAGCTATGCTTGCACTATGAGGATGAAGGCGACATTTTTAATTGTACTTGGGAGGTGCAACAACAAGGTTCTAATTTAAGGCATGGCATCAGGCAATATCTTTCATGATCAACTGTAATTTTTCGAGGTCGTGGGACGGTGGGGCCGTTAGATGTAGAAGTGTTGATTGGATTCATCGATGACGAAGGAAACAAAAGTGGAAAGAAAAAACCTATGTTAGCAAGCTAAAAGAGAAATAAGTGAGGGCAAAGATATTTGTGACACGATTGAGAGCGATAGATAAAGGATCAACAAGACACGTTGACATAAGAATAAGAATGATCACTTAATTGAAGGAAGAAGGCTAGCAGAGAAGAGAAGAAGGATAACTCTGACACCACGTTATTACAAAAGAAATAAATTTTCAATAGACATACAAATATTTATACAAGTATTAACAAATTATTTCTCCAAGATCATATCCTCTACTTATTGATGCGTCAATTTGGTGGTATTCACACCGCATTCTCATCGAATTTGGGCCAACCAAAAAATGACCCAATTAGATGGGCCACCTGGTTATCTACAATGGGCCTTTGAAGAATGGGTTTTGGTCTCAATTAGGTTGGAATGTTAGCCAATTAAGCGGAATTGTAATTGCACACGACATTCTTAAATTTTACAACCACTGCTGCTGCAGCAGAAGCAAAAGCAAAAGGTGGAATTCTTAAATCGGGAAGCTGCAGATAAATTTTAGGGTTTGTTTTTCTGACGCGTATTAGTTATTATCATATGAAGATTGGTGAGTGAGCGAGAAAAGGTACAGCTATCGCTGCTGTATCTGAACACCTCGCACCAGAATCTGCTTCTGATCACTTTCCTTCTCTTCCCTTCCCTTTCTTTTGACCTACAAATTCGGTATGATTCCTTAAAATTTGATCCAGAAGGCATCTGGAGATCCTCATGGCATCCTCCCACTCGAACAACGACGGCACCGATCAGGTATTTCTCCGTAAATTCAGTCGCGAATGATTAGTTGGAATACTCTCTTTCTTACTATTTCCTTTACAAACCCCAAGAATTAGGGGCGATAAAGATGTGTTCTTTTTCAAGACCAAATAAAAAAAAAGAAACAGGACCAAAAAGGGTTATCCTTTTTGTCCCATTCATTTCTTTTGTCCGTTCGCAATTAGTGTGCCACATAATTGTTGGAATTTGATTTTTGGTAACCAACTCATGGAATGGTGATATGGACAGCTACTTCTGAAACTATTCAAGTTATGAAAGGTTGGTCCAATTAAGTATGCATAGATATTGATTTTTGTGGGATCACTAAGGGCATAAATTCCCCAGATTGAGCTGTGATAGGAAGAATAAAATTAATTAATTAATTAAAACCAACCATCCATTGCATGAGAACCAAGGCAACAAATGCAACCTTGTGAATTTTTTTTTGCACTGCATCTCATCAAATTCCATTTTTATCTGCATTGCTTCTCATAAAATTCCATGCACATGCAAGGCATTGAAAAATGTGTTTCTCATGCGTTGTGGCACATTTTCTATGCCAAAGCGATGGATTGGTACATTAGCACAAATCACATGAATGCAATTTCTAGCATGCCTTTGAGATAGTAAACTACGTTTCGGAAAGCTGCAACTACAACAGTGTGGACGTGGCATTTTGGCACTTGCATCCATTTGTCTACCAAACAGGCTATAACAAAAACAACAAATCCGAGATAGTCATTTTGGCGCTTGTAGCCAATCCAAAGATGCAGAAATCAATTGAAATAATTTTTTTTTTCAAAACGATACACTCTTTAATTTTTGTATATTTTCACCGTGTAAATTAATCTCCTCTCCCCTTGCTCAAATCACTAAATTCTCAAGTTGCAACTTCTCCTCTTGAGTCATTCCCTTTCCCTCTCTTCTCTAAAGGGGTTCCAAGGTTTTAAAAGTTTGCCAAAACTCAAAATTTAGAGTGTTTCTATTTTGAGTCATAGGCCATTGTATATTAAGAGATGATTGTCAATCAACAACAACACTTGTGGAACAATATTGTGTTAAGATATAAACCTACCAAAAGGGGTGTGTTGACATTCGAAGATGTGATTTGACAACTGACAATGTTAAGTTAGTGATAGAAAAAACTAAGTAAGTGATAACAATACTAAGAAGGGTACCTCTATTACCCAAAGATGTGTCTCGATAACTGAAAGAGTGTGTCAAGAATTTTAAAGGAGACTCGATCCATATCGCCATATTGACACTCCATCGGTTCTAGCCATCGACTTATCTACAAGCTTACTAACGAAGTTGTTGGAACCAAAGTTTAAAATCTTGAGTCATGCTGAAGTTGCGGTCTTTGACTAGAACGATATTGTTTCGGTATTGTACCAATGTATGGTGCTAGTAATGGATTGGAGTTGAAGTGGAGTTGAAGAAGAAAGGAGATGAAGCATAGTAAGGAGTATGCTCCAAGAAGGTTTTAAATCTTGTACCATATTGGGTGAAGCGGTCGAAATATATTATTTTAGTAAATCACCAAAGTTCGATACCATTCAGCATAGACAATGTCTCCTTCCTTTGCTTCATTTTCTTCCTCCTTCAACCTCCAATATGTCATCGATATCATGCATCAGAGTGCTGACACGATAATGGAACAATATCTTTTTGGTCTAGTATCCAGTTTTGGTGATTTACCGGAACAATATGTTTTGACCGACACAGTACAAAATTTCAAACCATGGTTGACATATCATCAATAATTTCTGAGAACAACAATGAGATTTTTCTGTTAAGGATATGTTCATACTATTTCTCAACTTCCCATTAGAGTCTAGCTTGGTAATCTATTGACCATATAATAAATTGTTTGTGTTTGAGTGAGTATTAGTTAGACAGGTCATTGGATGAATGGGACATGACCATTAATGAATCATTAACCTAGATCTTTTGGTTGTCTACTTGCAATGTATCACTTCATGAGCAAATATGCCATCATCCAAATTCAAACTTTTGGTGTTATTTCCTTGGCTTAATTTCATCATTTCTATGCTAGGAAAATGTACAATGAGCTAGTTTGTAATTGTTTGCATTTGTCAACCTAATGCATCCATATTAGGATGGCAGATAGTGAAAATTATGAAGCTTGATCTTTTAGTTACTTTTAATATAACAAGCCTGACATTTTGGATTTCTTTTTTGGACTCTATTTGTAATAATCAATTAGCAAATGTTTGTTTTTAAGAGTTATGACACTAAACTTGTAATCTCTTCTATTTCTATTTGTTTTTCAGATGTTCTATGAGTTAGTTTCCATCATGTTTGGTATATGTTGTTGCAATTGTTGTTTATTTTGTAATAATTTTAAACTTGTGTTTTGCTAGGTTCTCATTCAAGAATATGGGTCTACAAGAGTTTTGACTTTGAACAGACCTCGGCAGTTAAATGCTCTCTCTCTTCCAATGGTATGTCAGTACATCATAAGTCATTTATATTATATCCATATCAGTGAATAACTGTTATTATGAGTTGGTATCAAGGATTCCATAAGCTCATAATGTTCAGAACTGGGAAAACTAGTTTACGACCTTGCTGGTTTCTGTTCAAACATTTTCCCTTTTTCCATTTTTTGGTTACATTCCTTTTCAAAGTCTAAATACATTTGCTTTCTAAATGCCATATAGTTTTGTTTTTAGTATCATTTTCCTGATTCTGCACTAGGCATATTTCATTCAGTATGCTCAGTTTGGAACACGTGCTACAGAAAACAGAAATTAATGCCAGTGTTCTATTTTTCCAATGCCACCTTTCTCAGATGAAGTTTCTAATGAAATTTTTAGATAAAAAAGTAGTTTTTTTAGTTTCAAGAATTAATTGAAAAGAAAACCAACAGTTATAAAGGTTCACAGAGATCATTTTTTTGGGATGTATTATCTATGATTGTTATGCATAGTTCTGCTTGTCATGAGGAGGTTGATTACTTTGGTAAGGGAGGATGGTAGGATACAAAAACTTTAATGTTATTTCTAAATTCAAAAGAAGTTTTAATGTGCTTTAAGACTTACATGATATTTTCCTCATTACATATCATGCAACTACTGATTATCTGATGGTCAGATTATGGAACTCCTGAAGAAATTTGTTGCTTATGAGAAGGACCCTAACGTCAAATTATTAATACTTAAGGTACCTATTAAATCATGAAATTCTATAAATTTAATTGAATTCACTATCATTGGTTTCATTGCATTTATATTTCTCTAGTTCATTATGTTCTTATATGAATATATCATTTTCACTTGCTTTTATATGATGCAACTTGTTAACCTCCATTTGATGTCAATTACTGATATCAGTATTGTGAACTTCAAAATGCAAATAATATTGAAATATGTCTCATTAAATTTTGTTCGCTAACAGAAAGTTTTGATTGAGGATCTATAATTTTATGTTTTTTTTCCATTGAATGTTTCTAGAGGTGTGCTAAATGATTCAAGGGCTAAGGAGGGCAAATCTCCCCTTAGACTTTTGATCCCTAGGTAGTAAGTAGTTTATTGGGCTCTTAAATCGCATTATCACGATTCTAGAGTATTAGTTTCAATGCGTTGAAATTTTTCACAATAAAGTGATTTTCCAAAGAGAGCTCTTGGAGAAGGAAGAAAAAGAAGAAGAGAGCTCTTAGAGCTCATGGGAATTTTATTCCACACTGAGAATTTACAAGGATATTTAGACATTTAATATATTGTATAATGTCTTGAGAAAGATGAAGTTAGGCCATGTGCAATGGAGATGACAAATATGCTCCATGTTGGATCCTTAATGCAATGTTGGACTTCTATGTGAAATAATTATGTATTGAGGGCTGTCATGTTAGGTTAAGCCCAATTAAAGTGATCAACTAAGATTTTGGGTATTTGGACTTTAATATATTTGATAGAGTTTGACTCTTTAATGTGTAGGGACCTTATAGGTAATTTTTATTTTTTATGATGGGTTAAAATAGAAAATACCAAAAGGATAACAGATAGGCTATCTCTATAAATAAGGGGTTATGGTCCCCAGGACACACGACGAGTCGTTCTTTTCTCTTTTGAATCCCATAATTAAAGAGAGCGCCGAAGAGAACATTGAAGGGGTCTCTCAAAGGAATCGTGTTGATCTAGAAGGCCAAATTGCACGACTTTAAAAGGGTATTAAGCGTTATGGATTTAGGTACACTTTCGTATATTTGTTGATTAATTCTTAATGATTAAACATGAAAGATCTAGGATTTATATGTGATGGTTTTCACATAAAGATAATCATGCTCTTGTTCTAACAAGTGGTATCAGAGCCTTTATATTTGATCATTAAGAATTACATTTAGATCATAAGAGAAATCATGTTTGATTATTATGCACAATCTATCTTGTTTTTGAAGATTTTGTTGCATGATTCAATTTCTTAATTATGATGCGACTTAGTTTCTAGGGTTTAAGGTTTGAAAGAATTAGTTTGCAGCTTTCAATTTTGATTGGATATACAAAATAATTGCAAACCCTAAAGAAAATTCCCATTGAACCCTTAAAATGGGAAGTCACAATTTTTTTGGATTAGTCGACTGATGTGTTAGGTGCAATCGATTGACATACACGAATCGTGCACAGTATATTTTACAATTGATTGACGCACTCAATTGATGTGCACGAATCATGCACAGTAGTTTTAATAGTCGGCTGTCTCACTCGATTGTTGTGCACGAATCAGACATAATATGTTTAGTTGTCGAGTGATGTAGTCAATTGGTGTTGCAAATCAGTCATAGTAAGTTCAATAGTTGTTTAGAGCATTTGACTGTTCATATATCAGCTGGTTGACTGTAGGTAAAGGGGTAGCCGATTGTTGATAATTCGGTAATATAATATTAAATTTGAATATTGATTTGTTTATATATATATTGAGTTAAATTAATTGAAGTATATACTACTAAAGTGGTTCCTCTTATGGAAATTAATTTATTTTAAAATATAAAAGGTTGTGTACTTGCAACTTAGTATTTAACCGGCCCAAATGAAGGTTAATATTTAGTAGAATTGCAAATACACTTGTGGTAATAAATATGTGACAATTATTTGATTTTACATATGAACAATAAATCGGCCTAAAGGAAGATTTATTATTTGATATGTTCTTATCGTATGTGTTTGATTATTACACTAAGATAACACTCAATATTTAATATTTTATCTAATGATGAAATATTAATGGGCTATCTGGTATCTTAAGATGGGTTTGCCTTTATTTGACTTTATTATTATTACTCTTGTTTTGACGCTTATGCGAGCATGTTTGTTTATTTGTTATTTTTTTTCAACTGTTAATAATCCTGCTAATATAATTGCCAACATTAATTCCATTTCTATGTTAAATGATACTAACTTTAAATCATGGCAAGAGAACCTCTTAATAGTTTTTGGTATCATGGATCTTGACCTTGCGTTAAGGACTAATTCTCCTTCACCTCTTACAGATAAGAGTACCTTGATGAAAAGAGGGAGATGGAAAAGTGGGAGAGATCAAATTGTACGTGTTTGATGGTCATGAAGAAAGTCATTCCAAAAGCATTCAGGGGTGCAATAACTGATAGGATAACTAAGGCTAAGGAGTTCCTTGGTGAAATTGAAAAGAGATTTGTCAAGAATGAAAAAGCTGAAATAACTACACTCTTGACAAACCTAATTTCAATGAAGTATGAGGATAAGGGCAATATTAGGAAGTACATCATGGAAATGTCTCATCTTACTTACAAATTAAAGGCACGTAAGTTAGAAGTCACGGAGGACTTGCTAGTGCATCTAGCTTTGATATCTCTTCCAGTACAGTTTAGCTAATTTAAGATGAGCTATAATTGTCTATAAGAGACTTGGTTTTTGAATGAGCTCATCTTACACGATTCTCAAGAAGAGGAAAGGTCTTAGTAAGATAAGATTGAAAGTATGCATCTAACCTCAACCCCTAAGAATAGGAATACAAATAATAAAAGAAAAAAAGATATAGAAGCTGTAGATATAAAGAAGGTAATGGTTGTCACTTCTATTGAGCTGAGGGGCATTTTAAGAAGCAATGCACCAAATCATGTTTGGCGTGCCAAGAAAAGTGTGTTTCTTAATTGGGTTTGTTCTGAGGTTAATTTAACTTCGGTGCCTACACATACTTGGTGGATTGATTCTGGTGTAACAACTCACATTAGTGTGTCTATGCAGGGTTGCCTCCATTGTCGGAAGACAAGTGATGGAGAAAAATACATCTATATGGGCAACGGCAAGATAGTTCAACTTGAAGCAATTGAAAAATTTAGATTATTATTAAAGACTATTTTTATTTGGATTTTGATGAAACATTTATTGTATCGTCTTTTAGATGAAATTTGATTTCTATTTTTTTACTTTAGACAAATTCAATTATTCTTGTTCATTTGAGAATAAAAAATTTAGTTTGTTTATAATTCAAAATTAGTTGGGACCGATTCTTTATCTAGCTATGATAACCTATATTTGATTGATATTATTGCTTGATTTAATGAATCCCTGCAATTAAGTACATGAGGTGTAAAGAGAAATTTAACCTATGAGAATTTATTTATATTATGGCACAAGAGATTAGTTCATATCTCTAGATGGAGAATGGAGAGACTTATGTTAGACGAAATTTTAGACCCCTTGGATTTTATAGATTTAGACAATTGTGTTAACTGCATGAAGGGGAAATAAACCAATGAAAGGAGATTTGAAGCCAATATGACTTTAAACATCTTAGAACCTATACATAGATATTGTAATGATCAACAATATTTTATGACTTTCATAGATGATTTTTCACGATATGATTATTTATATCTCATTCATGAAAAGTCAATCACTGGATATATTCAAAAATTATAAGGTTAAAGTTGAGAATCAACTCAACAAAAGGATCAAAAGTATTATATCACACCGTAGTGGTGAATACTATAGTAGATATGAAGGCTTAGGTAAACAACGTCTAGGATCTTTTGCTAAATTCCTAGAGGAATGCGGAATCCTTCTATAATACACCATGCCAGGTTCACCTACTCTAAATGGTGTTACTGAAAGATGAAATAGAATGCTTAAAGACATGGGGAGGAGTATGATTTGTCACTCTACCTTACCATAATCAGTTTGGGGAGAAGCGCTTAAGACCGCAACATATATTTTTAATAGGGTCCTAATGAAAGCAACTAATAAAACCCCTTATGAGCTTTGGAAGGGTAAGAAGCTTGGTTTAAAACACTTACATGTTTGGGGATGCCCATCTAAGGCACGACCTTATAGGCCCAATGAAAGAGAATTATACTCAAGAACGGTGAGTTTCTATTTTGTTGGATACCCTAAAAGATCAAGGGGTTATAAATTTTATGATCCCATAATTGAAGTCAAATTTTGAGTTGGGAAATGCTTATTTCTTTGAGGATGTTGAGTTTGTGGGGGGAGATATGGTGAGAGACTTTGTCATTGAAGAGGAATATGTTGATATTCCTATAGGTATCATTGGATTTGGTCAAGATTCTGTTCTTGATCATGTTCAAGACATAATAGATCAAGATGTCAAAGAACCTCCCAATCAAAAATATATTCTAAAAGAACAAACTCTACTACCTCAAGAACTCATGCCATTAAGGAGATCCACTAGACAAAGGAGAAGTGTGATGCTAGATGATTACATTGTATTGTTTCAAGAACACGACTTTGACATTGGAGTGATGGAAGATGATCCAATCGACTTTCGTCAAACCATGCAAAGTCCTAACTCTCAAAAGTGGATTGATACAATGAATGAAGACATAAAGTCTATGAAGTACAATGATATTTGGGACCTTGTCCCATTGCTTGAAGGTGAGAATCCCATTAGTTGCAAATGAATATTTAAAACCAAGAGGGATTTTAAAGGCAATGTGAAGAGGTACAAGGCTCGTTTTATTGTGAAAGCTTCACACACATCGACTATAAAGAGACTTTCTTACCAGTTTTTTTTGAAAGACTCTTTAGGGATTATAATGGCATTGGTGATACATTTCGATCTTGAGTTATATCAGATGGATGTAAAGATCGTCTTTCTCAATGATGACATTAATGAGACGATCTATATGGTGGAACAAGAAAACTTTGTGTTGGCAGATTCAAAGAATATGGTTTGCAACCTTAAGAAATCCATCTATATGCTCAAGCAAGTATTGCGATAATGGTATTTTAAATTTCATCAAGTGATCATCTTGTTCGATTCGGTCGATGATTATATATACCATAAATTCTATGAGAGCAAGTATATTTTTCTAATTTTATATGTTGATGATATTTTGTTTGCCAACAATGATATAGGCTTATTGCACGAAATTAAGAGATTTCTAGTAAATAATTTTGAGATGAAAGATCTTGGTTATGCCTCTTTTATATTAGGAATACAAATCTATCAAGATCACTCTCGTGGTACTCTTGTATTATCACAAAAGAGCTATATCAAAAAGGTTCTCAATAGATATGTCATGCAAAATTGTAATAAAGGAGACAAAAAATTTAGTCTCAGTCAAGGATTGAAATTTCGAGCCGTATTGGGTGATACGCGCGAAAAATTTTGTTTCGCCAAGGCATCGACACTGGCACAGTGCCGACATAGGAATTCCGATCGAGGAATGCCTCCGGAGGTGTCGCCCGGGCCACGCGACGCCTCCGGAGGCGTCGCAAGGCCTCGGTGACGCCGTCGGAGGCCCCACCCGGGGTCGGCAACGCCGTCGGAGGCGCCACTCGGGGCCAGCGACGCCGTCGGGGCCCGGTGACGCTCTGCGCACGGGCCGCGCGTACCAATCGCACGTTGTCTGCAATTTTTCTTTTTTTTGTTTTTAAAACTTAGAGTTTAATTAGATTTTAATAATCAATTCCTAGCTATAGTTCAAAGCTATAGCTCGGGATAATTTAAATAGGTTTTATTAAAACCTATAAAATTATCAAAAAATTTTATTTTTTATTTTTAAATATTTAGATTAAATTTTTTATTTTAATTAATATATTTTATATTTTAAAAATACCGAAACTATATCGGCATGGTACGATACGGTATCGAAACTGTATCGTTCTGGTCTAGGACCGAAACTCCGGCACGGCTCGATATTTTAAACTTTGGTCTTAGTCAGTGCTCTAAGAATGACCTTGAGGAAAAGGAGATGCAGAAGATTCCTTATGTTAATAATTGGGAGTCTAATATATGTTCAAGTTTGTATGCGTCCAGTTATTGTGTACATTATGAGGATATTCAATACATACTAGAGCAATCCAGGATTCGACTATTAGAAAGCAACCAAAAGGATTTTACGGTATTTATAGAGAACAAAAGATTACATGCTCACCTATCGGAGGTCATATCAATTAGACATCGTTGGGTATACTAACTCCGATTTTGTTGGATGCCAAGATACTATAAAATCTATATCAGGCTACATTTATCTGCTAGTTGGGGGAGCTATCTCTTAGAAGAGTGCGAAACAATCTCTTGTTGCCTCTTCTACCATGGAAACATAATTCGTAGCATATTATGAGGTGTTTAATCATAGAATATGGCTGCAAAATTTTGTCAAAGGTCCGCGCATAGTGAATAATATTCATAGACCACTCAAGTTATATTGTGACAATAAGTTAGCAGTTCTATATTCCAACAACAATAGGAGCTCGATGAAGTCAAAATACATGACATCAAGTTTCTAATTGTGAAACAAAGAGTTGAGAGTAGACAGTTATACACAAAGCATATCGGAACAAACTTCATGATTGCAGATCTGCTTACTAAAGGAGTATCACCCAAAGTGTTTCATAAGCACACTGCTCGTATGGGTGTTGTGTCCTTAGATGATGTTTAGTTTTAGTGGGCATTTGTAATTTTGAATGCTTTTATGTTATGGACAAATTTTGGTTATTTTGGTTTATTCTATTTTTGAGGTTACTTTTTGCATAAATAAAGTTATTTTGTTGGTTTATACTCTGACTTTGATTTATTGTTTGATCTCACTAAGGCTTAAGGTGGACTAGTAGGAAATAGACATGTTAAGATCACATTGCATGAAATTTTCTTGTCGTACATTTATATCATAATCCATGTTATTTAGTTGTTTCAACATATGTGATCATTGATGGGTTGATGTACAATATATGTGATGAATATCATTTTGATCCTATGTTGATATGGTTAATGGACCAGATTGTTATAAGTACATTTTGGTGATGACAATATATTTGAGCTCGTATAACTATTTTTTGCAAAACATAATTATAAAATTACACATATAGTCTAAGTGAGAGATTGTTGGATATTTAATTCAACATTGGATTTATATATGGAATGAATATGTATTGTGGGCTGTTATAAGGTTAAGCCCAATTAAAATGATCAACTAAGGTTTTGAGTATTTAGACTTTAATGTATCTGACAGAGTATGGCTCTTTAATGTGTAGATACCTTATGAGTAATTTCTATTTTTAAGGATAATTGATAAATTATCTTTATAAATAAGAGGTTATGATCCTCAAGTCACACAATAAGTCGTTTTATTCTCTTCTGAATCATATCGTTAAAGAGAGCACTTGAGAGAACATTAAAGGGGTCTCTCAAAGAAATCATATTGATTTGGAAGGCCAAACCGCACAACTCTGAAAGGGTATTAAGCATTGTGGATTTAGGTATGCTTTTGCATATTTGTTGATTAATTCCTAATGACTAAACATGAAAGATTTGTGATGGTTTTCACATAAGGATAATCATGTTCTTGTTCAAACATTCCACACTACACATGAGAGGATAGATGCACACACACCATTAATGATAATGTGGCTCCCTCATGGAACACATGGGAATAGGAGGTCACACAGTGCACATGAGGTGTAGTGTGACGTTTTGTTGGTGCCTTTGCACTTCGCTTGCACGCATTCATGGTTTAAATTTCGAACCGTGTTGAAGTTTTGGTTTTTGATCAGAATGATACAGTTTCGGTATCATATCGTGTCATACTGATGTATTTTCGGTATTTTTAAAATATAAAATATATTAATTAAAAATACAATTTAATCTAAATATTTAAAAATTTAAAATATAAAAAATAATTTTTTAAATTAAATAAATAAATAAATAAATTAAATTAATGAGATAAATTTATTAGACTTTAATTAAGTCTATTAAAATTATTAACTAAAGTTATTTAATTAAACTTAACTAAAAAAACCTCCATCCCTTATTCTGCGGCGCCTCTAGGCCCCCGCGACATGTCCAGATACGTCGTCGGGCTTGTGCAAGGTGTCTGGACGCGTCGCCGGGGTCGTGCGACGATTTGCGGGGCCTCGGGGCGTGCTGACACCGGAGGCGTGCCTGTGCCAGTGCTAGTGCCAGTCTGTAGACGGAACGAAATGTTTTACTTATATCGGATGAAACGGCTTGAGATTTTAAATTATGCACATCACAGCGAATGACACTGAAGCACATATTTGTTACATAGGATAGTGCACCTCACATAATACGACATGCAAGACAAAAATTCCATCAACAAGTTGCATGGAAAGTGGTCAAACATGTCAATTTCAGCCCAAGTGGTTCTACCCAATGATGACATAAGTTTGGATAAACTAGTGCCTTAACCGTTGCGATTTGGATTGTCCAAGTGATCTGAGGGCCATAATCAAAGATGAATAGGTTCATCCCAAGAGACAACTCAATCAAAGGGGTGGACTGAATTTATAGTAAGCAACAACCCTCACCCTCTAGTTACAACGTTTTTCCTCGTTGCACATGAAGCATTAGCCACTAGAATTGTCACTCTGCCGACCTTGTCCATGAGTTGGGTGGACTGTTGAATCTTCTTCAACAATGCAAGTCACAATAAAATAGCAGAGGATCTCATTGTTATCCTAGAGGAAATTTGCTACATCCTAGCTGCACACTGTGGTGGGGGTGGAATAACCCTTAAGGAAAGCGACTACGCTTTGAGATCAATCATTGGGATGAGTTGACAAGCCATCATTCAACCCATTGCCAACTAATTTTCCAATGTAATATCTTCGACAAATGCCCTCTTGTACACAAGATGTCTAGATGATGTGTTGGCCTACTGAACACTTTTGTGGGTGCTTAGCTATGATGTAATCTCAAAGTTGTAATCAATTGTGGCTATCATGATAGAAAATTAGCACAAGCAGAAAGAATCATATATCATTAGCAATTAGCACTCTGAACTAGGTTATCATTACTTGTTGTCAATATCTTAATTTCTCTCCCCAATTTCATTTGTATATCACATGTATAAGCACGGGCAAGCATATGATGTACTCTTATTTGTTTGTGTTTGTTAACATAGCGACTTCATGGTCTCAGGGAAAAGGGAGAGCATTTTGTGCTGGAGGAGATGTTGCTGCAGTGGCTCATTCTGTAATTGAAGGTATATAGTATCCAATGTAGCTTTTTTGTGGGATTAATGCATTTCATCATCCAAATGGTTGTGGGCGATTTGCTTTTCCTCTTTTTACCTCCCTTATGTTCCTTAAGTAGAGCAAAAGTACTTATACATTTTCAACAGTTATCATAAGTAATAATATTCTTCATTATATGCTTTGCTTTCTTCCAGATGTTGTATAGATTTTAGCATTTTTCCTTAGTGCTTTGTCTCAAATCTTGAAGTAAACATATTGTAAGTTAGGTGTTGCACATTTGATTGATTTTAATATAACTACTGGAAGTTAAAATTTCATTCAACAAAGGCTTTCAATTAATATCAAGAGGAAAGCTATTTTTGGAGAAAATTTAAAATAACCTATTTTGATATCCTTGATTAATGTAATAAGTCAAGTTATCTTTTAAAAGGTTTTTTTTATAACATTTGCCTTAGTTTAATGCTGGCTGGCAACCTAATGCAACCCTCCTTTATCCGGGCTTGGGATCGACCACGACTCTAGTGAGGGTTTCCTTTAAAAGGTATTTTCTTAATTTATTAAAAGTGAAGGTTTAATTGAGAATTGTATTCTTATCTCTTACTCTCTTGAAACCCTCGTGGAGATAGCCTCATGTCATGGATCTCAAAGTCTTGCTCCATCTCCACAATTCCCTCTATAATAACTCTAATGGAAGGGAGGATGAGATTATAGGAGAGTTTTATGCATGGTTTGAAATCTCGTGCCGTGCCAAGGGAAACGGTCAAAACATATTATTTCAATAAATTATTAAAATTTAGTACCACTCGACATAAACAATGTATCATTCCTTTACTTCATCTCCTTCAAAATTCAATTCCATTTGACACAAACAATGTTTCCTTCCTCTTTTTTATCTCTTTTCTCCATCAACCTCCAATCCATCACTGACACCATATATCAAAATGTCAGCACGATATTAAAAATTGTCAAAGAATGAAACTCCAGCACAACTCGACTCAAGATTTTGAACCTTAATTTTATATTTGTGTTTTCCACCTTGTTGGGATGAGCTAGTGACAAGGTGCCTCGTCGTCATGGTCGTTGAAAGCGAAGCAAGTGGAAACCTAGGGGCTGAGGTACTGATAAGAACCCTCATTTTTTTTCTTAACATCAATTTTTCTTCTATTATCTGTATATATTAGTTAATATATATTATCTATATAAATTAGTTAAGATATTCTCAATTAGGTAGTTGTCAATTAGCTTAATTATAATTTCCTTAGTTGGAATATTTCTTTAGAAAAATTCTTAGTTTGTATATAAATAGACCTCATCTTATGTAAAGGGTAAAGTGAAATAGGAATTTTTTCAAGTATTTTATTTACATGGTATTAGAGCTTTAGGTCGATGCTCTCCTTTTTTTTCTCTCCTCTCCCGCCGTCGCTGTTGTCTCCTCAGCATCCGCCGCACCTTCCGTTTCCTCAAGCCCTAGTGTGGTTTTGGATTGGGTGTGTCGACTCCCAACTTCGACTTCGGTTCGACTTCCCCTTCTTCCTCGCATGCGTAGTGCAGTCGCTCGCTCGATCGGTCGACGCACGCTCCCGACTTCATGCCCATTGGAAGATCGAGTAGGCGGCAGGGACACGTCGTTTCCACTGCTTTCTCTCTATTGTTTGGTTGTTTGATTCGCGCTCTTTTTCGTCGGATCTTGCTCTTGGTGATTCTGCGAAAGTTCGCCGGATCTTGCCCCTGGTGGTCCTGTAATAGATCTTGCATCTAGACTAATCTTGACCCCTGGTATTTCCTTCAGAAGAGTTGGTATTCTTTCAGCAGAATTTTTTTTCTCTTATTTCACATACTTTGGAATAAAATCTCATGGCTGACAATAAGTCTTGTATTATGACGGACGTTGTGCCTGTGATGTCTAAAATCACGAACAAGTTAAATGGTTCAAATTATTTGGATTGGAGTAAAACTGTTCGTCTGTTCCTATGAAGTATTGACAAAGATGGACATTTGACTGATGACCCTCCTAAAGACGGTTTGGGGCAGACCTGGCTGAGAGAGGATGCTTGCCTGTATCTTTCGAAATTGTATTAATAGTGAGGTAATTAGTTTAATTAATCACTATGAATTTGTTAAAAAATTGATGGATTATCTAGAATTTCTATATTATGGAAAAGGGAATATCTCTCGTATTCATGAGGTTTGAAAAAAATTTTTACCGTGTGGAAAAACAAGATCAACCACTGATTAATTATTTTATGGCAATCAAGAAGATATATGAGGAGCTTAATATGTTGTCCTTTAGCCCTGATGTGAAGGTTCAACAATGCCAACGAGAGCAAATGACTATCATGAGTTTTCTCGCTGGCTTATTTCTGGACTTTGAATCCGCTAAATCATAAATTCTCTCTGGTTCTGAAGTCTCCTCCTTACAAGATGTATTTAGTCATATTCTTCGTACAGAAAGTATTATCCCTGTTCCACTTAGTTTTGTTAGTTAGTAAGTCGCAATACTAATTATGTGCCAAAAAAATCCACTATTCACAGTGGAAACAAAGGAGACTCACAAAACATTGAAACTCAAACGCCAACTTCTAATGGTATTATCTGTAACTATTGTCGTAAGCCGGGCCATACAAAGTTTGAGTGTAGAAAGCTTCAGTATAAAAATTAGCAAAAACACTTGCTCATATT
>NW_027430869.1:0-9184 GCF_044706935.1 Curcuma longa | reverse complement strand
ACACCCAACTCTCGTGGACGTGATCCTACACCTTTGCGTGAGAGGTTTATCCTCCTAAAACCTTGCCTCTTGTCTTCCCCCCAAAAATTATTTCTATCACTGTAATACCCCTTTTTTCCCCTTCTAGTATGGATCTCGAGGCTAATAAGAGGAGGAAGATCAACAATGAGGATTGCAACAAAGAGGAAAGGATGGATGGAGGCAAGTATGAGAGCGTAACTAAAGAACTTGAAGCCATTTATGTAATATCTCTGACAGATATTGGTGTTTCAATTGATATGTGTTATATAAATTGCTGCTTGACAAATAAATTGCTGATTTTAACAATCTCTGACTGATGCTTGATTCTAGGACTCTGCTGTAACTCTGCAAAGGAAGACACACGACTGGAACTTCAATGAAGATGAAAAAGTATTGCCAGAAAGTGATGGATTGGAAGATCTTTGGAAAGATATGTCATTAGCAATGGAATTTACGAAGGTTGTTTCTGAATTCTTCAAGCTGTCTGAACTGAACCATTTGACTTGTCTTTAGTTTGCTCTGTCCTTTTTATTGCATTTACAGACTGGTCTATAAATGGAATTTACGAAGGTTTGCTCTATCATTTAAGTGCTTGCTTGACCTTCTAGTTATCTACAGATTCATGTATTTGCTTGATAGACTGATCTATATCATCCTACACTACACACTGTATTTACAGACACTAGTACACATTGCTTTTAGAACATCAATTTGACTGGACTGGTATATATCATTTTTACTGCCATAAGGGTTGTATGGATTTTAAAACATGGGTTTAGTTTCAACTTATAGGTCCTGATATTTAAATGTCCTTGTCAAATGTTCTGTTGTTCCCATAAGGGATGTATTGCCATGGCCATATGGTCAAACATGGGTTTAGTTTCAACTTATAGATTCTTATTGCCATGGCTATATGGTCAACTCATATTTACTGCCATAAGGGCTGTATGGATTTTAAAATATGGATTTTTACTACCATAAGGGTTGCATGATCTGTTGTTCCCATCACTGCTTTAAATATGCTTGTCAAATGTTATACTAATCCAAGGATTATGACCTTGTAGGATGATGCTTCCGACAATTAAGTTGTGGAAGAAGAAGAAGTAGAAGAAGAAGAAGAATGTGGCCATTCCTACTTGCTCCATGATGAGTTTGGTCTTGTTTGCCGTATTTGTGCATTAATACAAAAAAGCATAGATACTATATTTGATTACCAATGGACAAAGGTACTATAACATGCAGCTAATTAAAACCTTTACAGTTATATATATCTTAGCTTAGTTTTTGTTGGTTTAAATATATAGATGTTACTTATATATTCCGCATTTCAAATTGAAGGGACAAAAGAAGATATGATTATAAAAGCACTTGAGCTGGGCGTGTGAGGGGTAGAAGCCGAGGTCATATCACTTCAACAACATATATATATATATATAATGTGATAGTTGGTAGAAGCATATATTATGTAATTAAGTCTATGTAATGCTTTTGTAATAGATAATGCTTTTGTAATAGACAATGATTTTGTATATGGAAGTCATTTGGTAAATATAATAGACTTTATTTTTGTACATGGAAAATACAATGGTTTTTATTTATTGATAATAATATTTGTATAACAGACAACGTTGTTAAATATAATAGACAACGCATGTTAACTAAAATAGACAACGCTGTTAACTATAACAGACAACGTTTTTTAAACGTTGCAAAAAGTATTGTCGATGTTAGCAAAGACAACGCTTTTTCTGGGTTGTCTTTACGACCCCCCCCCCCCTTTTACAACATGGGCTCTTACAACGCTTTTTCTGCCAAATAGACAACGCATAAAAAGTGTTGTGTATTAGCTTTTTGTAGTAGTGTAAGGTCTATTATTTTGTCACCAGACTACTTTATTGTAGGGCTGGATTGATGGCAGTATGATGTCGGACACCCCCAACGTCATATATACGTGACTGGGACGAGTGTGACAATTGCATCATGCATATGCTTGCATTATGTGCATTATATAGGTAGCTATACAAGGCTACCTATTATTTTACCACCAGACTACTTTGTTGTAGGGCTGAAATCATGGCAGTGTGATGTCGGACAACCCCAACATTATATATGTGTGACTGGGACGAGTGTGGCAGTTGCATCATGCATATGGTTGCATTATGTGCATTATATAGGTAATGGACCGTATATAGATGCTACAATTGGTTGTATATACTTGGTTGATCCTTGGTTGATGCATTTGTGTGTCATTATCATTCATGTCATGCATATGGATTATGATAGTTTATTCACTATTAGTGCTGATCACTAACTAATTTCTGTTATTCATTTGTCTATCTTGTATCTTATTGACTATGTATTGTCTATCTTGATTATCCACTAAGTATTTTGTACTTACCACCCAGACCCTGGGGTTTCCTGTCTCCCCAGGTAGTAGATAGAAGATTACTGCTGATGTCAGAGGAGATCTGCTGGTCATGCCATCTCACAGCTGGAGAAGTGTTTCGATGATGTGATTTTACCTTATATGAATTTGAATTTGTATCCGTTCATATATGAATTTCATCGTTATGTTTCCGCTGCGTTGTTTATGTTTTCGTACACTTGTGATTTATATGTTGCGATGCATTTTGATTTTTCGTATGGGGTTTTTGGTCGTGTGGATCGTTATGTTGATGCTATGTTGTATATATGGTGTATGGTTGTGTAGACCTATTATCCTATAGTTTAGTATTTTTATACACATGTATTGTATTGTTGTTTCGGTCGTGTAGGCCCTTTCTGTTAAAATGTATTCAGGCAAGTTGAATTGTTACAGGGGAGATGCTGTCAAAATTTTTCAGACGGTCATCTCTTGGAGTGTGATATACTTAGTGGATTGTCCAACGAAAGCAGTTAAGGACTGCGATGTTAATGTTAGTCCTTAAGAGTCAATTTTGAGACAATTGACAAGGAAACTTTTGTATCATATTTCATTAATAAAAGATAAAGTTTATGATTATTGTATTTACTTCTGACCTGTGTCAGATGAATAAGTATAATAATATTTAAGGGTAATAGGTTATAGTCTACAAAATATCAATTGGTTGAATTGATAGTGGGAGATTGTAGATATATATAGAACACTACTCTTAACTATTACAAGTAAGCTTTAATATACAAATCCTAACAATATTAATGCATTGAGACTAGGCATATAAGTCAACTGATTACTTAATCTCACAAGTTATAGATATAAGATATCATGTTGACACATGAATATATATTAGAGAATATGTACTGAATTGACCCACAATGAGAAGACATGAAGTTACTAAGATATAAGATATCATGTTGGCATATTCTTATAGTGACTATTAGTATAAATAGTTTGGTTTACTATGATTTCAAAAGGAGTTGTGTACTTTAATATCGACAAATATCATTTGTAATAAGGTAGACTATAAAGTCGATCATTGAATATGCAATAAGTTATGCGAAGAGATGGGAGTGATGTAGATGAGATCTATCCCTTTCATATGACGGAAGTGATATCTATGGATTCCTTAATTAAGTAGGACTACTAAAATACATGGTCATACTCGAATAAGTCAATATAAGATATTGAGCTCATTTGGTTAAGTGAGTTTATTTGGATATCAAGAAACACAAAGATTAATAAGGGGATGATATAGTTTATACCTCATGGATCATATCGAGGATGGAAAGATCAAGTTATATAAGATAATAGACATAGAAAGATTATGTCAAATTTTGACATTCTCATCACTTGGGTAGCAATGATGCATTGCTAAATGCCACTCATTACTTATATATCTAAAATGTTATTTTAGAGATATTGCCAACATTGTGAGAACTTATTGGTCACACACAAAGAATATATTGATTTGGAGATGGATTTTTTTTTAATTTGACTAAAATATGATGGATCCTAAGATTATAGGGTTAAGTCTAATCTGAATCAGACTTATAGAGTTAGACTCAAATGAGTCTAACTATTAAATTATTATATCGAGTCAAATCTGAATTAGACTCATTGAATTAAACTCAACCACTAAAGAAGATTAATATTTATTAATGAGATTAATGGAGCATTAATAAAAAGGAGAGCAAAAGGAAAAAACTTTTTGTATTCATTGGATTGGATGAGTACAAAAGTCATTTTGAAATGTATTTTTGTTAGTATCACTTCTAGTCTCCTCTTCTTCTCTTGGCTAAATCATCCAAATTGCTAGCACAATGAAGGTAGTTCTTCTTTGAAGGCTGAGTTCGTGCGATGAACAAAGAACGTGTTCGTGTGAATACCGAAGAGACGCGACCATTCTGATCGTGTTGAGATATGCTAAATCAAAATTGCATGCCAGGATTGTTCTGTTCATGCAACAAAGATGACAATTCGATCAAATATATATATGGTATTCGCATGGATCTCTAGATGGATCAATTTTTTTCACTGTATTTATTTACTATTTTTCGCATAAGATCCCAACATGCGGGTCTTAGAGTAGCAGTTAAAAGTTGTGAACTAAGCAAAAATAAATGAGTCATTAATCTTGTTTTTAAAGTTATTTTCCACTGTGCATTTTGTGTCTGAACTATGAATTTTTTGAAAAAGTGTGAAAAAATAACACATACTATTCACCTCCTTTCTCTAGTGCTCTCACCTGTTCTACATTATTGTGTTTGATCTAATCGGCCCATTTTGCTACTCTAAATAGCTTTAGGTTGTGATTGACATTGTAAATGAACCAAAAGCTCACAAGCAAATTTTGATGATTTATATCCATTTAATATGCACAACATCAATTAAATGAATAAAATTGAATAATTTATTAAATTCAAATGAATATTTTTAAATATTTGTGTCCAGTTCATTAATACTTAAGAATAAAGATTGTGAACAATTTGTAAGTATGTTCATGATTGATAAAAAAATAAAGCTTGTGAATGTCATTCATCAATAAAGTTTTTATCAAATTTATAAATAAACTTATAAATAAAAAATTTAAGATGGATAAAGAAGTTTATAATATCAACATCACTAACCAATCAAATGAAATTAAAAATATAAAATATTCAAATACACAAACAAACTTGAACGTACAGTTACCTCTAAAAGAAAAAGGTCCAAGTTAAGTTATGAACTAAATTTAAGTTCAAATTCAAATAATGTTCAAATTAAATTTAAGTAAAAAAATCAAGTCAAATTTAATAATCATTTTAATAGTTTAATTAATTTTAAACTCCAGTTATCTTTTTAAATAATTTAAATAATATAAAATTTAATAGCTGGCCTAACATACTTGGGAACATACTATCCTCATATTGTGGGAGGGAGAAAGAGCAGAGTAAAGACAGCCAAAATAAAACAGCAGTTTGATTTGGATGTCCCATCTCCTCCGAACCACACGCCTAAAAAACGTGGCTCATGTGTCCACAACATTAGCTTCCTTTTTAACCAACGTGGCCTACCCCCTCTAACCAACCAAAAGGCAGGCCCACCGTATCCGCCACAGAAGCATGCCGCGCTAAGCCATTGGCTTATCGCCCACGAAGATGGCCTCTCGACGATTTCACTTGTAACTCAAGATGTGTATCATTGTTTGGCTTCTCATCCATTGGCTCTTCTTCGTCGTTTGTGCCTTTTGAGTTGCCATTTGGATTCTGCTTCTCTTCTCAATTTTTTTTATCATCCAAGATTCCAAGGAATTGTGATTCCCTAGAGACATTATACATCCAGCCAACCAATGATTCTAAATTATATAATCATATGGAAAACCGTAAGCAACAATCTTCAATTTTATTTAAAAATCTAGCTACACATGTTTCTTCTCAAAATAAAAAAATAAATAAATAAAACCAGACTTGAAGTCGTAAACATATAAAAACCTTCAATTATTGTTCACCAAGTCCTTAATTAGATTGGCAGGTCAAGCATCACCTAAGTCTGTTAGTTCAAGTATCAACATGCAAGTGCCAGCTGCCTTTTTGGCACAGATCCACCAACCAACGCTCTTATTCTCTCTACCTCTCCTCCTTTTCCCTTTGTGTCTGGTAATAAAAAATAGAATAATAATAGGTCACAAGGACGTGGAGGAATCACGATGGATCAGCAAAGCAAAACCCATTCCACCGTGCAGATAATTCTGTCGACATTTTGCTACTTGAGTAAATTAGGGATGATGCCTCCGCCTCCTTGGTTGTTGAGGTTGGCGGATGCCTAATTATACGCCCAATCCTGCTTGCTTCGTTGGACCATGGCCGCCCACGTCCACCCAATCCCTCCATTGAGTAGTGAATTTGACAAGAGAAACCTTTACGTCATCAATCCAAACGTGGATCCTCCTCCGCCCACATCCTGCCAAAGTGTTTCGGGCGATACTCTTTATTGTTAATTTAATGTTTTTCTGCAGCTCCTAAGGCCCGCAAGGTGTTCGACTTTTGGCCACTCTGCCCGCTGCCAAAATCCTAATTCTCAATGCTTCTTCTTCGCATTTATATATCCGTCCGTCCGCCTCGCCCCTTGCTTTCATCGACAAGATAACAACCTTTTCTTCCATTGTAAAATGGGAATTAGTGGGTGGCGCCGGGGAAAGCTCATCGGTCGTGGCTCCTCCTCAGCCGTCTACATCGCCACCCATCCTTCCACAGGGCAAGTTTTCTCCGTCAAGTCGGCGTTGGTCGCTCACTCAGCCTCGCTGCAGCGAGAGCAGAGCATACTCTCATCCCTCGATTCTCCTTATCTAGTCGATTGTCTTGGATTCGATATCAGCTGGGATTCACCCTCCAGCAGTCTCTACTACAACCTCTTCTTGGAGTACGCAGCAGAGGGATCGCTATCCGACTATGTCACCAAGCAGGGAGGTCGCCTGAATGACTTGGCCATTAGGTCAATCACATGCGACATCCTCAGAGGCATGGCTCACCTGCACTCCAGGGGCATCGTTCATTGCGACGTCAAGGGGAGAAACGTCCTTATTACCTCCGACGGCCACGCCATGCTCGCCGACTTGGGCTCCGCCATTCGGATTGGCAATCGCAACAGTGCCAACGAGCCATGCTGCAGGTTGCGAGGCACGCCCGTGTTCATGGCCCCTGAAGTGGCCCGCGGCCAAGGGCAAGGGCCGTTGGCCGACGTGTGGGCGTTAGGCTGCACCGTCATAGAGATGGCCACCGGCCACGCCCCTTGGCCCGACATCGTCGACCCCCTCGCCGCTGTTCACCGGATTGCATTCTCGCAGGAAGTGCCGGAGATACCCAACTGGCTCTCCGACGAGGGGCAAGACTTCCTGACCAAGTGTTTGGCGAGGGACCCCAGAGAGCGGTGGACGGCAGAGCAACTTCTCCAGCACGTGTTCGTGAATTCCTCCTCGTCAATAGTTAAATTGGAGGTATCCCCCAAGAGCACTCTGAACCAGGCGTTCTGGGAGTCTGTGCCGGACGGCGATGAGGAAGCCGACGAACGCCCCTCCACCGATGAACCGTCGGAGAGGATCGATCAGCTGATCTGCAGTAGCATTCCTGACTGGACGTGGGATAACATTTGGGTAACAATTAGGAGCAACGACGGCGACGAAACCCAACCCACTGCGGCTGGAACAATCTCTCATTATTTCAATAATAATTCGGCACATGAGAGTGTGATTATTAGTCATTGTAATTCATGTAAAAGCGAGGGTAGTTGCAGTTGCAACGTTGATTCCGTTTCAGAAAAGCATAAACGGGAAATCCAAATTGAGATTTGGTATTGGCTCTTTTTTGTGGCAATTAATTTCGTCGTATCGTCTCTTGTCTTTAACCGCGCTGCGCTTTGCTGTGAATAGGCAGCCGGTGACTCGATGGCAAGGAACCGGCAAGGTGTTAGATTTAGGTAACGGCTGCTTTACAATTTCCCAAAAGGCGTTGTCGTACGTTGTATGTGACTAGTTATTGACAATTTCCTAAAAAACACTTTTAGAATTCTTAAAAGACATACATTTTAGAATTTTTAAAGGTGTATCTAATTTTAATTTTACTCCTATTAATTTGTTTTATTTTTTCTTTTGCATGTAACATCTTTTCTTTTTTTTTTTCTTTTAAATTAAATTAAACTAATTTAAACACAACCACAACTTAAACTTTAACAACTAATCCTTTAAATTTATTGATTTTTAATTTTGAAATTTTAGTTAAAAATTATAAAAATATAAAAGAAGGTTAATAAAAAATTAAAATATATTTTTATTTTTTAATATCTAATTATAAATGAATAAAAATAAAATTAATAATGAGGATTGATTTTATTAATAAAAGTAAAAAAATAAAAAATCACTTGGTGTTGGTCTTAAGAAATTAGTATCATAGCTTAAATATCGAAATCGCTATGGTGCTGATTTCTAAATACTAGTACCATAGTCGTGTTAGTTTTTTGATACAAACACGATAGTATTGATTTTTCTCATATACTACGATGTTGATTTTTGAAGACCAACACCGTTATGGTGTTGAATCTTCACAAATCAACACCAAAATATTCTAAAAATTTTAAATCATTTAGAGTACTACTAAAAGAATCTTAAAATATTAAATGAGGGTTTATTTGGACTCGAGTTTATCTAATAAACTCATAGGATTTGGAATAAGTTTGATTAGAACTCTTTAGGTCCATCAATGAATTTTAATCGAAATTGATTTGATGGACCTAAACGATATAGATTTTTAAAATTTTACATTGAGATGAAAGTGTGGATTGTGTAAAAGGAAGATATAGTAAAAAATACTAAAAGGAAGTGATTCTTGGGGTATTGCCTCCATGCAATCCCCTACACTCCTACATCCATCCTCAAAATCCTCTGATACCTCAATCAAAAGTGGTGATCCCTGCGGCTCAGTGCAATCCCCTACACTCACTTGATCAGGCTCCATATCAGCTTCCTCCAGGTTCTCAGCAATGAAGACTGACACTGGCTCTAAAGGATTCGATTCTCTTTGTGGGTTATGCTCCATGTCTTGATCAGAAACTGAGATAAGTGTCTGAAGTCTTGGGTCTGGAATAGATTTATCACGTCGGAATACCATAATGATCTCATCCTCTAATGGATTCAGAAATGATTGAGATGGTGGCGATGGTGGTGTTGGTACAATCTTTGCCCCAAGTGCATTGAGTTTCAATGTTTGGCTAAAC
>NW_027430868.1:0-3125 GCF_044706935.1 Curcuma longa | reverse complement strand
AAATCTTAGAACCTATCCATATTGTTTCACCAGATGGAATGCAATTATAAAAGCAATGTTTTATGAGGTAAGAACTCATCCTACATCAAGAAAAATGTAATTGGATTGAGAGGTCTATATTTTTTATGCTCCTGCAAATAGAAAACTAATCCAAATTGAAAACTTGCTTATTGGAGTTTACTTTCAGTAGCCAATTTAACTGATTGAATTGCAGATCAGTGTGGTCTTGAATACACTGGATGAGAAGTTCATTGTATGAGCATTAGGCTGAGCAAAATTTTAATTAAATCAAAATAACCGACTGAACCATTTAATTCAGAAATTTATTTTTTTTAAAAAAAAATTAGTTATTTTGGTTTGGTATTGATCGTAAAATTTAAAATGTAGTTAAACTAATTAAATTAACGCGGCAACAATCGATTAACTACTAATCCACAGATCAAGCACAGTGAATTTAAAAATGAACTGATATAATTTATTTGATGATACAAATCTGCAATGGCGGAGTCAGCCCGAGTAATTTACCCGGACTGATCTCCAGACTATAGACTATTCCGACGAGATCACCCGGGCTGGCTCCTTAGTTTTCTTTAAAAAAAAAATTCTACTGTAAATTTAAGATTTTTCATGGAAGCTACTTGGGCAATAGCCCGGGTAGCGTTATACGTGGCTCCGCCCGTGCAAATCTGACTTAATGATACAATATCAGTCGACTAGGATACCCCTACCTGCACATTTTTATTTAATTGAATGCCATAATTAATTAATAATATATACTTGTTAAAAATTAATTAAGAAGATAATGAATATCGATCGATCGATCGACCGCATACCTTGGACTATATATGTAGACGAGTCTAGGGGCATTGGAGTATAGTAAGGCAAGACGATCGAGGCCTCTCGATCGGTTGAATGGTGCGACGGTAGGCGACTACGCCGGCACACTGCAACTGCTCGTGGAATTGGTCAAAGTACTCGGTGAAGCCAACCAGCCAGCCTCCGACGGCACTCGACGCGTGGGTTCATTCGAGGGCGGCGAGGCGCTCAAGCAGGCATTGGCTCCGGTAGCCAAGACGACGTTGACTCAACCACGACGGTAAATACTTTTGTTCAGGCCAATTCGTCGTGGATGATTTGTACGCCAGATCAGAACTGTACTCCTCGGAAAGAATCGCCATGAGAGATGGGGGTCTGAAAAACACAAAGGAAAAGAGAGGGTTAGAATGGTGCCGGGAGAACCCGACGGCCACTCCCGATGCTCAAGTTAGAGCCGAAATAGAAGAAATATATGCGCGTATGAAATAGAGAGAGAAATAAAGAGAAAGAGAGAGAGAGCCCCTTTGCTCTTCATACCTGCAGGGTTTATATAGTATCAGGCAGAGCGTTATTTGTGGAGATCGGCGCATGTGATTGGTTGTTGACGTGGTAAGGATAACCTTTGAAGGTTTCCGAATATCAATGGTTCAGATTAGCCGATCTTCATCTAACGGCCTGATGCATTAATAAGCAGGTTTTTAGGGGGGCCAAGTTTGGGGACTTGGTTCCGGCCAATTCCCTTTGGTTGGGTGATAACGAGCCGGATCATAAGCCTCCCCTTCAAGTCTAGTCGAAGGAGGCGTAATCCGACTGACTGGACTATGTATACTGATTTAATCGTTTCGCTTACCATATTGGTGATGAGTTGTTGGGATGAGGTGCCTAACTTGAGGTGGTCGAGACGAGATAGTCGGGATGGGTGGCTGAAAGATTTGGATGAGTGGAGGAGTTGATAGAGCGGCAGAGTTGCCGGGTTGCTAAGTGACAGAGTGGCCAGGCGAGACCGATATTGTAGAGGCAAAGTGGGGTGTGCGGTCGAATAAGGTCGAGGTCGAGCAAGGTTAAGGCCCTCCTTCAAGCGCCATAAGGTAAGCGGCCGAGCAAGGTCGAAGCCGAGTAAGGTAAGCGGTCGAATGAGGTCGGGGCTGAATGAGGTGAGCGACCGAATGAGGTGAGCGGCCGAATGAGATAAGCGGCCAAATGAGGTTGAGGTCGGCCGAATGGGTTGAGGTCGGCCGAATGAGATCGAGGCCGAATGAGGTGAGCGGCCGAATGAGGTTAAGGCCGAATGAGGTAGGTGGCCAAATGAGGTAAGCGACCGTGAGGTAAGCGACTGATGAGGTCGAGACCGAGAGGTGAAGGCCGAATGAGGTAAGCGGTCGAATGAGGTCGAGGTCGGCCGAATGGGGTTGAGGTCGGCCAAATGAGGTGAGCGGCCGAATGAGGTCGAGGCCGGCCGAATGAGGTAGGCGGCCGAGTGAGGTCAAGGCCGAATGAGGTCGAGGCCGAATGAGGTGAGCGGCCGAATGAGGTAAAGGTCGAATGAGGTAAGCGGCCGAATGAGGTGAAGGCCGAATGAGGTAAGCGGCCGAATGAGGTCGAGGTCGGCCGAATGAGGTTGAGGTCGGCCGAACGAGGTGAGCGGTCGAATGAGGTCGAGGTCGGCCGAATGAGATCGAGGCCGAATGAGGTGAGCGGCCGAATGAGGTCGAGGTCGGCCGAATGAGATCGAGGCCGAATGAGGTGAGCGGACGAATGAGGTTAAGGCCGAATGAGGTGAGCGGCCGAAATGAGGTAAGCGGCCGAATGAGGTAAGGCCTGAATGAGGTCGAGGTCGGCCGAATGAGGTAAAGGCCGAATGAGGTAAGCGGTCGAACGAGGTCGAGGCGGAATGAGGTAAGCGGCCGAATGAGGTCGAGGTCGGCCAAATGAGGTTGAGGTCGAGGTCGGCCGAATGAGGTGAGCGGTCGAATGAGGTCGAGGTCGGCCGAATGAGATCGAGGCCGAATGAGGTGAGCGGCCGAATGAGGTTAAGGCCGAATGAGGTCGGCGGCCAAATGAAGGTAAGCGGCCGAATGAGGTCGAGGTCGGCCGAGGTGAGTTGAGGTCGAGGTCGGCCGAATGAGGCGAGCGGCCGAATGAGGTGAAGGCCGGATGAGGTAAGTGGCCGAATGAGGTCGAGGTCGACCGAATGAGGTCGAGGTCAGCCGAATGGGATCGAGGCCGAATGAGGTGAGCGGCCGAATGAGGTCGAGGTCGGCCGAATGAGATCGAGGCCGAATGAGGTGAGCGGTCGAATGAGGTTAAGG
>NW_027430867.1:0-5118 GCF_044706935.1 Curcuma longa | reverse complement strand
TTGGGTCCAAAAGGATGTCTGTATCTCCACAATGACATGATATTGTCCACTTTGGGCCTAAGCCCTCATGGCTTTGCTCTTGGGCTCTCCCCCAAAAGGCCTCATACCAATGGAGATACTTTTCATCCCTTTAACTCATGATCTTTCCCATGTGTTTTAGACGTGGGACTATGTTTGCACCCTTGCAACCCAACAATCCCCCCCTCAAACAAAGGACCACTGGAAGCTCCCCTACCATTTCTCATGGTCCGGCTGTCATTTCTCATGGTCCGGCTGCCATGTCCCTCATGGTCCGAGCCTCCCTACTTCCTTTGTTTTAAGGTTCAACCCACATGGTTAGATTCGGATCATGGCTCATCCGGCGGTTAGTCCGGTGAAGAGCGACCTCGCTCTGATACCAATTGTTGGGTCCAAAAGGATGTCTGTATCTCCACAATGGCATGATATTGTCCACTTTGGGCCTAAGCCCTCATGGCTTTGTTCTTGGGCTCTCCCCAAAAGGCCTCATTCCAATGGAGATACTTTCCATCCTTTTAACCCCATGATCTTTTCCATGTGCTTTAGATGTGGGACTATGTTTGCACCCTTGCAACCCAACACTTATTGCGTATATTACTGATTTATTGGTATATTCAGTTGTACACAGCTACTACAGTGAGTCTGACAGCCTTTCTCATGGTCCGGCTGTCATTTCTCATGGTCCGGCTGCCATGTCCCTCATGGTCCGAGCCTCCCCTACTTCCTTTGTTTTAAGGTTCAACCCACATGGTTAGATTCGGATCATGGCTCATCCGGCGGTTAGTCCGGTGAAGAGCGACCTCGCTCTGATACCAATTGTTGGGTCCAAAAGGATGTCTGTATCTCCACAATGGCATGATATTGTCACTTTGGGCCTAAGCCCTCATGGCTTTGTTCTTGGGCTCTCCCCAAAAGGTCTCATTCCAATGGAGATACTTTCCATCCTTTTAACCCCATGATCTTTTCCATGTGCTTTAGATGTGGGACTATGTTTGCACCCTTGCAACCCAACACTTATTGCGTATATTACTGATTTATTGGTATATTCAGTTGTACACAGCTACTACAGTGATTCTGACAGGACAGACTATTTATTATGGTCACATTTATTACAGACATAGAGTTAACAAAAATATGATACCTAGTAAGTTAAGAAATTGACCTACTATTAAGATATCCAACAAATAGATTAGTAATTTGATAGCATTTTACGTGTGTTATATAGGGTTGCTTCTCTACCTTTGCCTTAGTTTAATTTTGCATCATATGCCATATGTTGAATAGTACCGGGTTATTTTTTGGTTTTTTTCTCCTTCCATTGAAACTTGATTAGATTTTGACTTGGTTCATCAGTCATGTTTAGATCAAGATGATTGAGAAACTTGGCTTGATACACTCTGTTGGAGGTTAATCAAGATATCGCATGGGCGTGCTTAGCTACCACAGCTTAATGTTAGATCAATAGATGCATAATTAAAACTTCAATGGTAAATACTACGATCACCAAAACCAAAGTTGCATAAACACCTTGGGCTGAAATGTGTAATGTGTACGTCTCAATTGTCTAACATTATAGGTTTTCATATTCTGCATTTTTTTATTTTATGACAATCATCATATTATCTTCATTTATGACTGAGTGAATTTGTTTGTTGGAGAAGCTTTGATGGAGTAAAAGTTTTGTAATTGGCTCTTTAATATTCTTTCAGTTTAATTGGCTCATGTGTTCATTGATTAGTAGGTTTTAACTTTCAATATATCATTTTATCTAGTTAAATGCTTGTATTTCTTTCAAAACTTTGTACTTATGGACTTTGTTTAGGTGTAACCTTGAATGATATGTCTTGTTTCTTACCTGTTTACAGTTCTTTACTTAGATTCCATATTTACAAGTTCATGTTGCTGTAGAGTTTTTTATTGTTGACACGTTTGTTTGTTCTTAGTAATGTCAACGGAATGTCCATAATTTTGTGATAAACAATAGCATTCATTTCAGTGATCTTTAGGTTATAGTTTGCCTCTTCTAATTTTTTTTTTGTACTTGTGTAGGCATGACTACTTTACAAGTTTGAAGAGCTCTCCAAGGATGACTACTTTTCAAAAAGCAACGAATTTGCAACCTGGTTGAAGGAAAAGCGAGGGATCTATTTCTAGGATTTGACATCTGAGAAAGCTAGAGAGATTTCTTAATTTTTTTGTAACCAAGCAAAGTTTCAATTTTTTTAACCTAAATTCACTGTATTTGACATCTGACAACTTTGATATCCGTGTGTAATGACTTATATTTGTTCACTAATTTTGCAAGAAATTAATGCAAGTAAAATTTTCTATTTATTACAATTTTTGGTATAATTTTTTTATTTATTTATAAAAATCATCGCATGCTGAAAATTCTGTAATTGCACACTCAAAGCTTAAACTGTCGGAAAATTATTTCGCGGCAGTTTTAGCAAACGGTCGGGAAACCATTTCGCGGTGGTTTTGGGAAAACCGCCGGGAAAGTATTTCGAACCGTCGGTAAAAGAACCGCCGGAAAATTATTTTGAACCGCCGTAAAAAATAACCGCTGGGAAATCATTTCTAACCGCCACTAAACAAACCGCCGGGAAATTATTTCGAACCGCTGCAAAAAAACCGCCGGGAAATCTACTTTAGTGGCGATTATTCCAGCGGTTCTCTAAAACCGCCGCTAAATGGTTTAACGACACCGTTATCCGCGGCGGTTTGGTAAACCGCCGGGAAATGGTTTTGCGGCGGTTCCAAACCGCCGCTAAACGATTTTTAAACCGCCGGAAAATCCTTTTTTTCTTGTAGTGAATCCAAACCGCCGGTTCAACCCGCCGGTTCCAATGGGTTTGGCCCGGCTAACCGGGGTCAACGGGCCAACCAGCCCGTTGACCCGGGCCTGGGTCCGGGTTGGACCCGGCCCGTGGTCGGGTTTTACATAGGATGACTCCGCTGGGGATTCGTAATTCACATTCATATCTTTAATTGTGGTAATATTATAAATTATCCTTTAGTGTTTCTTTAATTTTACCCTTGGGTGGCCTCATCTTTGATAAATTTTAATAACATTACTTACCCTCAATATTTTCTTCTTCACCTCAATATTTCAATTTATTGTATTACATTTCACCCATATAATAGTTTAAATTTTCTAATTGTTCCCATCAAAATAAAATTACAGTTTGCCCCTAATTTTCTTTAAAAAATAATGATTGCTAAAGGCATCATATGTAAAGGGGGAGATCATGTTGAAACTTTCGGTTCCTGAGTGGTCTGGCGCGATCACAAGTTTTGATATTTAAGCAAAAAGTTTAAATTAGGTTTTGCCTTGGTGTTTGATCTATCATATAAGTGTGTAGGGGTTTAGGTATACACATATAAAGTATTTGATGACTCAAGGTCCATGAAAGATTGGAGAAGGATGATTGAGATATCCAATGGACCATCGAATGAGAAACATTAGAAGTAATTGTGATTAGAAAGCAGAGTGTCATAACCAACTGCACTTTCTCGATTTACCTCCTCACAGATGGTCGTGGGGCCGACCGTGTGGGGCCGTTAAGGTAGCGGATCCACCTTTTTGCAGAAAAGTGATTAGAAAGCAGAGTATACAAGTGTAGTGAGCAGGTGATCCAGAAAAGAAGTCGAGGGCTTTTTACATTTAAGGAATGAAAAGCTTAGTAGAAGATTGTTGGAGACACTATATAAATAGAGAGAGAAAAGGATGGAATCAGAAGGGAGTCAAGGATTCGATGCATCTCGTGGGATAAGATGCTTAACAAAAGAATGTCTCGTCATAGAAGGCAATTGTTGGTGAGCTGAGTTGAATGAAAATATACTTGGGTATATGGGTAGAACTCAACTTAAGTGAACTCAATCTTAGATGTGCTAGAGTTAAAATATCAATTAGTCAATTGAGGCAATTGATTGATGATCAACTAGAGCAGTTGACCATGAAACTAATTATGAGTTTACTTTTGTTCATGCAATCAATTGATTATTTATGAGTAATTGACTAACAGCCTAATCGACTAGTGTAGTCAATTAAGAAAAATTATATATCATTTTTTATTGGGCTAGTGAAGGTGTTATTCAAGGAATCGAATGAATCAATTGTAAGCTATTAGATCCAATTAACATCAATCGATGTTTGAATTTCATTTGTCATCATAGGAATTAATCGAGAGCTATGAGAATCAATCATATCAATCAATTGATGATGATGTATCAATTGATTGGTAGGTGTCATGTCAGTAAGATTATGCCAATGAAACATTTCATGGAAAGAGGTTTAAGAAGAAGTCTAGAGGCCATAGACAACACAACAACAAATCTAATTTGTCATATTGTTGTCCTATTCTATTGTGTGTGTTTTTTCTTTTATTGTATGCCTCTTGTATTTCAATTGGCAAACTTATAACAGGTCTCTCCATCTTTGACATCTTATTGAAGAGGAGAAAAATAAAAGATTTTATGAGTGATCTACTTAAAAAAAGATAATCCCAGTAGCCACATCTTTGGGGGTGGTCGGTTCGATCCCACGGAAGTTTCCCACCGACCACCAGGGTAAATCGGGAAGCGCATACGGCGGCCAATCCAGATGTCAACATCCTTTGATTGCGTTCCCCATTTGGAGAAAAATTCCTGCAAATACGTCGTAGCTAGGGATCGAACCGCGGATCCCTGAGTTACAATCCGGATGTCCTACCGTTGCACCATTGCCCCGGGGACATGAGTGATCTACTTAAAAGATTATAGGTTGTGGTCTAGGAGCTTAAGGTAAACATATTATATTAAATGGCCTATGTCCCTATGTGGTATGTGCATGCTTCTATCTCCATTATTTCCGCTACTAATTTATTTTGTGACATTACTAGAATACTAACAAGAGAAAGAATAATTTTTTATTTACAAATACAGTATTCACTCTCTCACTCCTAACACTAAATAACTTATTTTAAAAAATATTTTACTAATTTTTAATTGCAAGACAAATAAATCAAGATTTTAATTTATTATAGTTGCTTTCAATAATCTCAAATATTATCATCTGTTTATTTCATTTTAATTTTATCAATCATAGAAGCATCAATT
>NW_027430866.1:0-9663 GCF_044706935.1 Curcuma longa | reverse complement strand
ACTCTATATATGCAAATGGTAGGATTAATCCCAATCATATCATCCAATGTTCACCCTGTAGCTTCTTTTTGCTGCCTCAGATCTTGCAATAAATTTTTCTCCTGCTTTGATATTAAATCTTGGGCAATAATAATTAGTGGACTCTCATTTTCTTCCAAATAATCTGGTAAAGGCTTCAACTCCAACTGTGACTGCTCAGTAGATATGGGTGATTCCTGGAGCTCAGTGCAATCCCCTACACTCACATATCTATCCTCTAAATTCTCTAATACGTCAATCAATAATGGTGGTCCCTGGGGTTCAGTATAATCTCCTACACTTATTTGGTTATATTCAACTGCAAGTGAATCAGAGCTAATCTCCATATTAACTTCCTCAGTAGCCAATGCATCCTCTCCATCATCCAAAATGAAATCAACCTGTGACACTATGTCTCTTGAATTTTGTTCACCATTAACCGTTGTAAAGTCCATTTCAGGGCTGATTTGTGTGGGAAAATGAGTTGCTGGAATTTCTTCATGAGAATCTGATTTTTGAGTGCTTGGACTTGAAGTAGACTCCCCACTTTCCAAAATTATTTCACTAAAATTTTCTTCAGGGTTTAGAAATTCTTGAGAAGGTAATTGACTTGATCTTTGAGCTTGTATTTGATTCATGCTACTTACAAGTTGTCCAAGTTTTCATTCAAGATTTTGCAAGGTTGTAGCAGCTCTTTGTTGATTTTGTTGTTGTCATAACATTTGCTGCATTAACTCCTCTATCCTTTATTGTTATTGAATAAACTCACTAGAATTCTCATAGTCGTCTTGGTTTGAGTTTGAGTTTTGTTGATCTTGAAATGAGATGGGCTGTTGAAAAGGAAGCTGAAAACTTTGTGAATTATGTCCATTTTGATATGGCTGCAGTTGGAATTGATTTGGGGGTTGAATTGATTGATTTTAATGCTGAAAATTTCCTTGAAAGTTCAATGAATGTTGTTGAAAATTGTTGCCTTGAAAACTTTGATTTTGGGGCTGTTGAAAATTGCTGAAAATTTTGATTTTGGAAGCTTTGAATTGACTGCTCAAAATTTTGAAATGGTTGCTGAAATTGTTGTTGGAATTGAGGCTACGAATACTGAAGTTGTTGCTGAAAATTCTGATTCTGATGTTGAAATTGTTGATCCACATATTGAAAACCTTGATAAGGTTGTTGGAATTCATATGGAGGTTGTCCACTTTGAAATTGTTGTTGAAAACCTTGATAAGATTCCTGTAAATAAAAATTTTACTGTTGAAATTGTGGACACTGTGGTTGTTGGTAAAGTGAGTTTCCATATATTTTGTAAACCAACAATAATCAAAGCAACAATAAAGAAACATGAGAATGTGCACAAACTCAAATCAAACAATCTCTGGATCAAATTCAAATAATGGTTCCTTAGATGTTCTTGTCATGCACTCTTATTTCACCTGAAATTAAGCAACCAAAACAACTAGGTGTAGAAATAATGTCTGACAAGTTCAAGTATAATAAGGAATTGAGGCAATAAAAGTTATTGAAAATGAAAAGAAAATAATCAAAATCTAGAAATACCTAACACCTCTATCAATCCCCAGCAACGGTGCCAAAAATTGACGCGCGCTCAGATCATCATTATAAAATGAGCACGTCAACTTAATTTATACCGAATCCCCTGAACTAAGTAGTATAGGGTACGAAGTCGTCTCCAAACGATTGTAGACGGTGTACAGTAATTCTAGTGGTTATTAGACAATTGGGGATTTGGATTTTTCTCTTTTGTATTGGATGGGGGGTTGTTGTTTTGAGTTCTAAATCTAAAGAACAAAAAGAACACTAAGCATTGTAGATAGAGTTACGATTACAAAAGTGCTAAAAATAAAATGCATTAACTAAGTAAGAAGTGCGTCAACAAATTAAATAAATGCATCAACAAGTAAACAAAAGAAAACTAAGAACAATCAATATCCAAAACTGTAAGGAGAAATTTAAACAAACATCTAATGTGCAGAATTTAATCTAAGTTGATAAATAGACAATAAAATGACTCTCCCAATGTCCCTGGCCAGAGGTGGATGCGAAGCGACAAATCTCCACGAAAGGATGCGGCAACGATGGAACCCCCAACTCTGATGCAAACTCCGTGTAGTTGAAGCGGTAGGTGAAATGGTATAAAGGAACAAGGAACCCTTTGACTCCTTGGTGGATGGAAGATGGTCAGATTCGAAGACGAAACCCCGTTGACTTCTTTCCGGCGGTGGTGATGGGTAGGATGATGATGACGGTGAAAGGAAAGTGGCGGCTAGCCCCTAGGTCAGGTCCAAAGGGAAGAATACCTTTTTCTTGACAAAAATCAGCCTTTATACCCCCTTGAACTGCTCCAGTGACACGGCCGTGCCTCAAGGCACGGCCTGGGGTGAGCACCTGGAAACGAGGCACGGGTGTGCCTCTAGGCACGCCCCTGTGAAAAGAGGCACGGCCGTGCCTTTTAGGCACGACCTAGAATATGAGATTTTTTGTAAGTGAGGCACATCCATAGCTTTTATCATAACTTAAAGGCCGAATCTGTCTGAACTCGCTGAATCAAAGTTGTAGATCTTGAAGTTATCTTCATTTTGGTAGGTATCATGTTCCATGATTCCATCAGAGCTAAGAGTTATGCCTATTTTAATTTTGGTCTGCAGAAATGTCCAAAGGAGGCACGACCGTGTTTCGGCTTGGAAAGGTGAGGCACGGACTTGGCAATATGAGGCACGGCTGTGCCTCATGAGGCATGGCCTGGAGAAGTCACTTTTATGTTAAATAGGCATGGCTGTGCTTATTAGACACAACCTAGAGAGGGTGACCTTCGGTAAGATAGACACTGCTCGGATTAGGAAGTATTTTGTAGAAGTGACATTTCTACACCTTTTAGCATGGCTTTAGAGAAAGAATCCATGGTTGCACTCTAAAGAAAAGTTATAGATCTTGAAGTTCTCGTCATTTTTATATATGGCACGTCCCATGGTTTCATCTGAGCTAAATGTTATGGCTATTTTAGTTTTAGTCTGTAGAGCAGTCCGGCTAAGGAATGACCGTGTCTTGACCCCTGGGAAGATGAGGCATGGCCGTGCCTTGTGAGACATGGCCTGGGCAAGGTGAGGCACGGCCATGCCTTGTGAGGCACGGCCTGGAGAGGTGGAACACGGCCTTGGGAGCCTCTAAAACACTCCAAATGACCTCTAAACACTTCCAAATGCGCTCCAACTTCATCCAACTTCATAGCTCTTTGAGTATCCTACAAATATACATGGAAAATGTTAGATTCGATCCAAAATTTGTAGGAATAAGCAATAGGGTCCAAAATAAGTTCCTACTCGTAATATGTGTTAATATTCAATAGTTACACAACGAGAGGGTCAAAAACATCAAGTATCAGGGCCAAAATAAATTATAAAAATGAGTGTTATCACTTGCTCAGGTCAAAGATCTGGCGGAAGCCGCTTCAGAAAAGGAGCGACAATTTCAAGAACGCTCTAAGTGGCAAGCCGATCTGAGCATTGCCTCTCAGGAGTAGATCCGCCTGACCCAATAATTGATCGAAGCTCAGGAGAAGGGGGCGGAGCTGAGCCTTAAGTTGGAGGGCGTTGAAGCGGCCCAGGGAGTGGCTCAAGCAGAATTGGAAGCGGCAAGAGCCGAACTGACCGAATACCGAGCCGGTGAGATGGCTCGGTTGGCCGAACATAAGAAGAAATTCCTGTGATCCCCTGAATTTTTTGATCTATTATCTCGCCGATCAGGAAAAATGCTGGAATATGAGTTCAACGGGGCTTTGCGCTAGCTTATAAGGGCCAAAATTATCTTCCGAGATCAAGACTTCAACTGTTTAGATATCAAGAAAGTTTGGAATGAGCTGCCGGAAACCGAGACAAGCGACGCACATCCTAAGGCCTCGCAAGACTTGGAACACCCAACCAAGACGAACTAGATATAAATTCCATTGTTTAATGTCTATCTTTTGTATTGGATTCCATCCTTCTGTTCTTTTGATCTGTAACTAAAATATTTCGAATGAGAAAGTGCACTTTTTATTTTGGATCATGACATTCCAGGTTTGTGTCCTTAGTTAGTACCAATCATGGATTATCTAGTGGTCCTCACAAGAGAGTGAGGACAAGTAAGGTGAGGTTGATATAAAAAGATTAGGCCGAACAAGACGCGCGAGTTTAGGTCAAGGTCGAGCAGAGCTAGCTGTGCTGAACTGTTAATGTTCAATGTAGGGCAAGAATCAATAATTCAAAGGGATACAGGGTGAGGACACCAATCTTTCAGCTCATGTAAAGCTTAGATAATCATATTCCGAGCCGAGATGAGGGATCGTGCGGACCAAGCAATCCTAACTAATCAATGGGGGTCTATCTGAAGTTCCCGGTGTGGTTGGCTCAGGGACCAACCGTAGAGGTGCATTATTGTCGAATCTGATACTCGCAGACAGGTGAAGAGTAGTGGGGAGATGAGCATTTATCCGTGGGGGGCCCATCCAGCGACTGTAGGGCTTCACACATGTCTCTTACACCAGATGTGAAAGGAGGCGTAAGGTGAACCGCCACACACCTTTCCTTTCGTACTTACTAGGCATTGATGATGCTACTCATCATAGGGTTAGCGATAAAATCTTCCTAGGAAATGATGCATGATGGCAGCTTATCTTTCATTTTCGGCGTTCGAGAGGTCTTAATGGCACAGATCCCTATATAATCAATGGTTAGGGCATGCGTTATCAGACGGTACTGATGTCAATCGCAGGGCTATATATACTAGGGATACTTCAGTTTTTCAACTACTCTTTGAAGCTTCCCCACTCTTTATTTCGTTTCTTTTATCATCAAAGAGAAACCTGTTGATCCGCGCTGCCATGGAATGCCACCTGAGGAGGCTTACTCTACCAAAAGGCATCATGCCAATGGAGATACTTTTCCATCCTTTTTAAACCCATGATCTTTCCCATGTGTTTTAGATGTGGGACTATATTTACACTCTTGCAACACAACAATCCCCCCCCTCAAACAAAGGACCACTGGAAGCGCTACCATTTCTATGGTCCGCAATCACTATGGTCAGCTCGATGTCCTCATGGAACGGGTCCCTCATGGTCCGAGCCTCCCCTACTTCCTTTGTTTTCTCCAGGGTCCCCACATGGTTAGATCTGGATCATGGCTCATCCGGTGGTTAGTCCGGTGAAGAACGACCTTACTCTAATACCAATTGTTGCTCGAAGAGGACGTTGTCAATGACATGATATTGTCCACTTTGGGCTCAATCCCTCATGGTTTTGTTCAAGGGCTCTCCCTGAAGGCCTCATGCCAATGGAGGCACGACTATCTTTCCCATGTGTTTTAGATGTGGGACTATGTTTGCACCCTTGCAACACAACAAAACCATGATCCGCGCTGCCATGGAATGACACCTGAGGAGGCTTATAGGGAGAGAGACAAGGCTGAAAATGAGGCGAGGACCTGGCGCAGGAGCGAGCTGTCTCGAGTGAACCTGGCTCGTGCCTCTCCTCTGCTGTCATCGTCGAGCCCTCGGGAGGAGTCAGACAGCGACTAGGAGTCATCGTCTGCTCTCCCTTAGTTTGCTGTTTGTTTATTTTTGTTGTCTCTACCCCCTTTTCTCCCTTTTTTTTTGTACTCCACCCCAAATGACTGAACCTCAGTTGTCCGTATAATGATGTTATGGTTCTGAATCATCCGAAGTATCTTTAGAAAGTATTGAATTTCGTCGACGAATGATGATGAGAGAAAACTGAACCATCAACGAATACAGGACTTCTAAAGTTAACAATGACTAGGGAGGTTTTTGAAAAATGGTCACACGCCTGTAATGGAATATGCATTCATCTCGATGTAGATGTCACATCTTATCCAACGGTTGTGGGGTTACGCACGCTCCTCTGCCACTTGAATGTGACAGGTGGTATAAGGTGAATCGCCATACCCCTCGTCTTCCGTACTCACTAGGCAAGGGTGGCACAGATCCACAGACAATCGACAGAGAAAGAGGGTATGATCGGACGATCCCCTATCATGCCTAAGGACTATATATCAGAGGTACTTTGGCTCATTGATCATTATTCGAGGTTTCCTTATTCCTTATCGTGCATTTTGGCCCTTAATCCAACCGGTCCCCACGAGCAATCATGGACAACGCTATCGTGGAGAGGCAGTTGAGGCAACTAAGGGAGGAGAAGGAAGAAGCGAAGTATGAGGCAAGAAATAGGCGCTAAGGGCATCGTTATATTGTGGGCAAGCACTGAGGCTCGAATGGGAATTGGACGAGGCCGGTGAGCGGATTAGGAGGCTCGAGCGAGCACTGGCCGAGGCTGCTGGCCAAGCACGGAGGCTTGAGAGGGAGGTCGCCGAGGCAGGCGAGTGAACCAAACAACTCGAGCAAGAGCTGGCCGGGGCCACTGGACAAGTGATGAGGATTGATAGGGAGATTGACGAGGCCTTGGAACGAACGTGGGCGCTAGAGCGGAAGCTGGCCAAGGTGGATCCTGCCTACGCTTCATCCCTGCTGCCATCGCCGAGAAGTTGGCGCGACTGGGACGAATAGGACAATGATTAGGGGTTTATTTCGTTTCATTTTTCCGCTCTATTTACTTTGTACTGCTTCCATATCACAATGAATGAAAATGAAGTTTATAGTTTTAAGTTGCTGGGCCGTCCTGCTTTAAGCAAGCAGGACTAAACCATCGCAGTCTAGTTGAACTTGGGTCATCCATGTGAGAGCTGAAAGAACTAAATCATTGCTAAGTCATACTGGGAGGATCCCCTAAGAGACCCCTTAGATATCACAACCATGGGCATGCGAGGCCAAAAGGGTCACAGACAAAGGACCTCGAGTGAGCACTGGCCGAGGCTGCTGGCCAAGCACGGAGGCTTGAGAGGGAGGTCGCCGAGGCAGGCGAGTGAACCAAACAACTCGAGCAAGAGCTGGCCGGGGCCACTGGACAAGTGATGAGGATTGACAGGGAGATTGACGAGGCCTTGGAACGAACGTGGGCGCTAGAGCGGAAGCTGGCCAAGGTGGATCCTGCCTACGCTTCGCCCCTGCTGCCATCGCCGAGAAGTTGGCGCGACTGGGACGAATAGGACAATGATTAGGGGTTTATTTCGTTTCATTTTTCTGCTCTATTTACTTTGTACTGCTTCCATATCACAATGAATGAAAATGAAGTTTATAGTTTTTAAGTTGCTGGGCCGTCCTGCTTTAAGCAAACAGGACTAAACCATCGCAGTCTAGTTGAACTTGGGTCATCCATGTGAGAGCTGAAAGAACTAAATCATTGCTAAGTCATACTGGGAGGATCCCCTAAGAGACCCCTTAGATATCACAACCATGGGCATGCGAGGCCAAAAGGGCCACAGACAAAGGACCACAGACCCCTACAACCTAACAATCCCCCCTCAAACAAAGGACCACAAACCCCCCTCAAACGGAAAGCCTCCATTTGATGTCTGAATCCTCGATCCACCAGGACTTTCTGCCCCTCGGTTCACCCGACCTACTAGGACTTCCTGCCCTTCGGTCCACCCGACCTATTAAGACTTTCCTGCCTAGCCGCAACTAGGACTTTCCGCCCCTTGGTCCACCCGACCTACTAGGACTTCCTGCCTAGTCGCAACTAGGACTTTCTGCCCCTGCCCCTCGGTCCACGCGACCTACTAGGACTTCCTGCCTGGTGTCTGGTCCTCTTGATTCAGACTTTAGAGCACTCACTTCTATTGTTTAAATGTTCAACCTACATGGTTAGATCTGGATCATTGCTCTTCCGGTGGTTAGTCCGGTGAAGAGCAGCTTGGCTCTGATACCACTTGTTAGTACCGATGGAATCAAAATATCTTCACAATGGCATGATATTGTCCACTTTGGCCTAAGCCCTCATGACTTTGTTCTTGGGCTCTCCCCAAAAGGTCTCATACCAATGGAGATATCTTTCATCCTTTTAAACTCATGATCTTTTCCATGTGTTTTAGAGGTGGGACTATGTTTGTACCCTTGCAACCCAACAATCCCCCCCTCAAACAAAGGACCACAGGCCCCCCTCAAATGGAAAGCCTTCGTTTGATGTCTGAATCCTCGACCCACTAGGACTTTCTGCCCCTCGGTTCACCCAACCTACTAAGACTTCCTGCCCCTCGGTCCACCCGACCTATTAGGACTTCCTGAAACCCGTGGATATTGAAGTTCCGCAAGCTGTGCTCCCTGATACTGTATTTGAAGCAGTTGTCCGAATTCCTTATGATAAGCAACTGAAACAAGTTCTTGCTAATGGTAAAAAGGGGGGTTTGAATGTAGGGGCTGTTCTCATTTTACCCGACGGATTCGAATTAGCCCCCCCTGATCGTATTTCTCCCGAATTGAAAGAAAAGATTGGAAATTTGTCCCCGACCCTGCTACGAAGAAAGATGTTCATTTCTTAAAATATCCCATATATGTAGGTGGGAACAGAGGAAGGGGTCAGATTTATCCTGATGGTAGCAAAAGTAACAATACAGTCTATAATGCTACATCAGCAGGTGTAGTAAGTAGAATAGTCCGTAAAGAAAAGGGTGGATATGAAATAACCGTTGTTGATCCATCGGATGGACATCAAGTAGTTGATATTGTACCTCCAGGACCAGAACTTCTTGTTTCAGAGGGTGAATCCATCAAGCTTGATCAACCATTAACAAGCAATCCCAATGTGGGAGGCTTTGGTCAGGGAGATGCAGAAGTAGTGCTTCAAGACCCATTACGGGTCCAAGGTCTTTTATTCTTCTTTGCATTTGTTATTTTGGCACAAGTTTTTTTGGTTCTTAAAAAGAAACAGTTTGAAAAGGTTCAATTATACGAAATGAATTTCTAGGTGCGGGGATTTCTTAACATCAAGTTGGTAAAAGGTGCCAAATTTTTGTTGATCCATATATATATATATGGATCAACAAAAAATCTCCAAACCCCTTTTGTTGCTTTGTTTATACTTTTTTTTTCGTTTTGCGGGATGCCTGGAATTCATTACTTGTATCCTATTCTTTGTAATAGATATACAAACAAAGAGAATACAAGGGAAGGATGGCAAACCGGAACTCTTTTGTTTAGATTGATAGGAAGTTGTGGACAAACAAAAAGAGAGAAAAGATTATAGGGGAATAATTGATTGAGCAAATAGAACTTCTAGAAATCCATAGAATATTGTAGTATCCAGAGATTACTCTTTTCTTCTTGCTTTGTATCGTAAGAGTTAATTAGAGGAAGGACAGAGACTATGAATCAATCAATGGCTTCAATTCTTCAAAAACATTATTAAGAAACAAAAGAATAGAGTAATGTTTAAAACATCAGAGCAAAAGATCCATTTTGTCATTTTTTTTTTCTACAAAACAAATATAATATTTTTATTATGTTGACTGTATAACTTTCCAATTTGAATTTGTATGTTTCCGAATTTGTATGTTATGGAATAGATCAAAGTCTTCTTATATTCTTATATCTTATAAGAGTAAGAACTCAGCGGGACCTTACCCTCCTTTGTCTGTCTGATTAGAGTGGTAAGGTCCCGCTGAGTTCTTACTCTTTCATGTCTACAATCTGGTTCATCCGATTACTAGAGAGATGAACCCAACCCAGAATATGAACCGT
>NW_027430865.1:0-17105 GCF_044706935.1 Curcuma longa | reverse complement strand
AGCACTACAAGAAAAACAGTCATAGACATCGATTTTCCACCGATGTCTATGAGAAAATCAACCGATGTCTATGAAGGCGATGTAAAAGGTCTGACATTTTAAACATCGGTTTGTAACCGATGTAGTATCAATTAACAACATCGGTTTGTAACCGATGTAGTACCGATGTAGTATCACTCAAAGACATCGGTTATGCAACGGTGTAAAACCGATGTAATATTTGTTTAACATCAGTTTTAGCAACGGTTTTCAACCGATGTAATATCACTTAACGACAACGCTTCCAAACCGATGTCATTGATGCTAAAACTGTTGTAATAACACTTAACGACAACGCTTCCAAACCGATGTCATTGAATCTAAAACTGTTGTAATAACACTTTTTTTATGTTATTTGTAAATTATGATCGAGTAAGAGTGACATCAATCTAATTCCCAATAGTATAAAATTATCATAATATTATAAATTCCCCCAACAAATCACAAATAGAAAAGCACCGATGTTAATATACTCAATGTTAATGAACAATGTAGAGAATCTGAATACAAAATTAAGAATATACTCAATTATTCCACTAACTACAAAATCTGTGACAGAAGTTAAATAGAACTTTCAAAATGCAACCACCTATCCTTCATATGAATCAAAACTCTTCCAGCCTCTTCTCTTGCCTTAGATTGAACCACCGACCTGCCATATTCTTTAAGTCTCACAATCATTTTATCTATAGTTGCCTGGTCAAGATCAAATGTTGCAAGAGCAGAAGCAAATCCAGAGGTTGCTGATTCAGTCTCTCGCTGAAGAAGATTTCTTATTGATGACCAGGTATCATCAGTAGCTGCATCAAGAAGAGCCTCTACAAGTTCCGCTAGGGCTTTATTAAGTTGGCCCTGTGAGCATATAAAATGGAATCATCAACCTATAGTCATCCAACTTTGAATCTGTTTTGGTCTGAATAAAGTAGAATTTACAATAGCACTAGAGCCCTCTACACAAAGTAAAGAAACAAAATCTTAACATACCTCATACAGTGCATTAAGCTGGGAAATTTTTGCAGACCGAACTGAATCTAGATGAGCATCAATATCACGTCGAAGCTTATCCTGAATCTTGGAAGTCCCAATCAACCTGCTGATAAAACCATGGTTATACAGTTATACATGAATTATCAAATAAAATAGATATATATATACAGTTATATTTCCTAAAGGATCAAAGTTAGATCTTGGTTATCTTGTGAGTCTTGGCTTTCTTGTCAAGATCATGGCTTTGATCATAAGATACATGCTGATTTAAATGTGTAACTGTATAACCCAAGGATAGAGAACAAGCTATCCTAGTAACCCAAATTGTTTGCGAAACTAAAAAAATGTTAAATTAACTGATCTAATACTAAAAGAGGTCATGCTTCATAGCTAACTGGTGCTAAAAGTGACAATCCATCATATCTTTGACTTCCAAGTGGAATTCCCCAGACTGTCAATTCAATAAAACACAAATGTACAAGTGGATTACTTTGATAATTTTAGTAGTGTACAATTACAAAAATAGGCATTCGGTAATGTGCAAAAGAAAGATGTATATATAACTTTGCCTCTGTTTGGTAAAAATTTTGAATCCAAGAAAACATAACATGCATATTATATTCCTTAACCAGATATATATATCTACCAAAAGCATTGAAATCTCATTTTGAATAACAATAACACAAGTACTTCAGTTTAAAAAATAATAACTAAGTATGAAAATTCAAATTGCCTTATTTTCTCTAAAAAAAGGAGAATGTAATTTACCAAGATGGTTTGCTCCCTATTCACACTTTCATTAACTTTACAAGACACAGCATGCTGAAAAAAATTCCAGCTTGGGAGTGAACTTTACAAGACAAGACTTCTTTAGGATACCTGAAGAAGAGTAAATAGGATAAACAACGCAAACATTATGCTTGGGAGTGAGTAAAATGATACTAATTCCAGCTTCAATGCAGGAGTTAAATTCCACGATCTAATATCTTAAACATTCATGACAGCTTCACAAGGTTCTGAAGAGCACAGAGTGCTACTACTTTTGTTTCCTCACTTGGTTGGTCTTCAAGAAGATTTACCAGTGCTCGGCATGCTGAAACAGCATCTGCACTTCGAGCAAGACCTTCATTTTGAAAAAGATCACCCAAAACTAAGTGCTGCAAGCAACCTCCCCTGCTGTGATTGTGTTTGTGGATCTAGAAGGTACATTGACAATGGTGATATAGCAGATTTGGCAGCTTTTGAATCTCTGGTTTTTACATTGTTCAACAATGCTTCTAGTAGTCTTGCTGCTGTTTCCTCACACTGATGCTTCTAGCAGATTTGGCAAAGTATCTGTTTATAGAGTCTTATGATCTCAAAAAACTGACAAGAACTGGAATAGAATGCATTGTAGCATTTGAACATATAATTTCTCAGCATGGCATTTGAACAGGCCATATCTAAGGAATCCAAGTAATCCAACTCAAAATCGAAACAAGAAAACCCTAGCTCTAACTCCCCCTTACCTTTCCGGTCCGGCAGTGCCCTTGTGCGATCGCATTGTGAGTTGATCTAATACATAAACGTTGTCTATGTTTAAAACCGTTTCTCATAATAATGGGAAAAAACTGCTCTTTCTCCCAAATTTTGCTTATCAGGTGATTCCCGAAACAGGTATCCGATGTGCTTGGCATGTTGAAATATGGAAAGAAATATAAGCAATAATATCTTAGCACCTACCAGGTGATTCACGATATGAGACCCCGATGTGTTACCCCGCGAGTTACAGAACCACTTCCTGCACGTCGGAATGTTGCACCTAACGACACACGCCGGATTGTGCACCCCACAATACCGGCACGCGTGCTCGGTAAAATTGCCCTTGCCAAACTCGTAACCCTCATCCCCAGTCTCCTCGAAGTTGAGCCCGCTCATCCCAGCCGCCAGGGTATCTACCGCCACGGCAGCCGCCTGGCCGCCAGCGGCCCCCCTGGGCTTGGAGGACGATGAAGGACCGCCGAGAGGCGTCGATGCGGAAGGCGACAGGGTGGGCTCGGGAGCCTGCAGATCGGATGCGGGGGACTCCGGCACGGGCTCGGGCGGCGGCGGGGGAAGGGGCCAAGCGGGGGATCGTGAGGGCTGCGAGAGCTCCTGGATCTCCGGGTAGTCCTCGAAGTCATCCTGGGTGTTGAATTCGAGGAAAGTGTACGCATCGCCGCCGGTGTCCGGCTGCGAAGCCGTCTCGTAGAGGTTGTTGACCGACTGCGCCGCCATGGCTAGCCCCGCGAATAATGGTTACGATTAGGGTTCCGAATCGCCGCGCGCTCCCCTCAGATCGACGACGAGGGAGGCGAGAGGAAGAGGAAGAGGGAATGGGAGAGCGAGAGAGAGAAGACTGAGCCAAGTTTGTCTTTTTCAAGTTTGGGAAATCTTTAGGGATTTTACAAGATGAAGCCAAAAATAAAATGAGAAGGGGAAAGTCGCGGAGACGGCAACGTCGTCGGGTTACTAATTTTTTTTGGCACGCAGTGGAAGGCATATAAAAATATTTGGAAGAGAGAAGGAAAGAAAAAAAAGTGAAAATATACAACGGTTTTAAATCATTGTTATAACTTCCAAAACTGTTGTTGTCGTTATAAAAAAGCGCACATAGACAACGGTTTTCAAACCGTTGTCGTAGTCTTCAAAAACCGTTGTTGTAGTCCCAAAATAACGGACATAGACAACGATTTTAAAACCGTTGTTATATCCTCCAAAAATCGTTGTCGTAGTCTCCAATCAACTTCTCAAAGACATCGATTTTTGTTAAAACTGTTGTAAAAAAGTAAAAGACATCGGTTTTATGGTAAAACCGATGTCTTTTGAGTGTTGTTAAAGACCAATTTTCTTGTAGTGTAGCCATGCTCCTAGCTCCTTTAAGCAATATACAAACCTTGCATGCAACTTTGAAATCTTTTTAGTCAAGCTTGTCTTTGTTAATGAATCTTGCTTATCAATAGCTCATTGGAATACACAAGTGACTGAGGCCATGGCAAATATTCTAGGAAGCTCACAGGATGAACTTTCTAAATGACGATGGTAGAACTCCTCTCCTACAAACAAAACAGTTAATTCTGAATAGAAATTAAGATTTTGGGAGGTGGATTATTTGTTGATCAAATTCATAATAGAACCTGGTGATCCTTTATAGCACAGTAACTATCCAGGATTTGGAGAAGTATGATCCAACGCCACTAGATTTCTGCTGCAAGCTCGCTAATCGATACTCGAAGCTCGCTATCAAATGACGATGGTAGAACTTCTCTCCTACAAACAAAACAGTTAATTCTGAATAGAAATTAAGATTTTGGAAAGTGGATTATTTGCTGATCAAATTCATAGTAGAACCTGGTGATCCTTCATAGCACAGTAACTATCCAGGATTTGGAGAAGTATGATCCAACGGCACTAGATTTCTGCTGCAAGCTCGCTAATCGATACTCGAAGCTCGCTATCCAGGATTTTTGGTCTTCAACAAGTAGTCCACTGTATCTTCCTCATAGTCCAAGAAGCAACAAGTAAACCCTAAACCCTAAACCCTAATGATTTCAGTGAGGAGAAGACCTTTATTAAGCCACCAGTCGACGCAAGATCTCGACCCTCAGTAGTAGACTGAATACGCTTTCCTCCCTCGCGCGATGCAGAGAGGATCACCGGAGGGCCGAGCCGCCTGCGACCGCGATGGAGATGCGACGCCGAGCGCGGAGGCGGAGTTGGCAAAGGAGGGTCGACGCCGGCTGCGATGGACAGAGGATGGCGTCGTCGCTCGAGACGGCTGCTAGGGTTTGAGCGACGGACGACGTGCAGGAGGGCCGACGGTAACGGGGATACAAACTCCGCAGGCCACAAAGGAAACGGAGCAGAATCAGGAAGGCTTTCGAGCGTAGGAGGCCGATTTTGGGATCTCAGAATCGCCGTGGAGAGCAGACAAGGGAGAGGGAAGCGTGACGATTTTGAGGTTTGGCCGCGCGATTTGGGAGAGGCGGGATTTTGTAGGGTTTTCCTTCATTTCGGCGTCCACGGTGGACGATGCGGTGGACATGCACAGTGAAACTCCTCGTCACGTCAGATGTCGCACAGCAGTCGTGCAAAACACTCGCGCAGGATATCAATCCTGTATATATATATATATATATATATATTTTTTGCTCCAGATATTTAAATCTTGAACAGCATCATTAATATATATAAAGTCATTTTAAATTGATTTTCTGAACATTAAGTCAATGCTAATTTAAAAACAATATTATGCATGCCATGTGATCGCACAAGTTTACAGCTAGCAAAACAATTATAATAGTGCAAGGGCAAGCCAAGTGATAAGAATAGCACAATTGCAGGTCAATAAATAAATAAATAAATATATATATATATATATATATATATATATATATATATATATATATATATATTTTGTTCCAAATTTTTAAATCATGAACAGTATCATTAATGTCTCTGGGATAATGGTACAACGGTAGGACATCTGAATTGTGACTTAGGGATCGTATCCCCAGCTACGACGTATTTGTAAGAATTTTCTTTCAAATAGAGAACACAATCAAAGGATGCTAGGCTTTTCTTTCAAATAGAGAACACAATCAAAGGATGCTAGGCTGGATTGGCCGCCGTATGCGCTTTCCAATTTATCCTGGTGGTCGATGGGAAACTTTCGTGGGATAAGAATTACAGCTAGCAAAACAATTATTGTAGTGCATGTGCAAGTGATAAGAATAGTATAACTGCACGCCTTCGTTTAATAATATTATCAAAAATTATTATTGTCACTTACACGTCTTCGTTTAATATTACCCAAAAATAATATTATTTTTCCTTTTTCTCACGCATGATCCAAGTTCTTTTTTAATAGGAAGCAGGTGGGTGTTAATTTACTGCGTGATATAAAATTGTAGTAAGTTGGTGGAATAATTGGATGAATAACAAAAAAAATAAGTCTTTTAAAATCAGTAATAAGTCTATCATTACCATCGTTGGTCGAATCAGTAATACGTCTTTTAAAATCTGATAGTTAAATTAGATAAACAAAGTCAATTCAATCCACTTGAATCAATAAAAAAACTTTAATCCAGTTTTAATTCTCTTATTATTATTTTTAATATTACATATCTCCTCTCTTTCTAGTATTTTTAATATTCTCAACCGCAATCTCTTTGCGACCAAATTAAATAATATATTATTTCCTTCTCTTCAGTTTTTCTTTTATTTCTATTTCTGTTTTTGTTTCCTCCTCTTTTCCCTTTCGTTTTTATTTTTCATACAACCGAAAAAATTACAGATGCAAGAGTACTATTAATTAGCTTAAGAAATACAATTAAAAACAAACAAAAAAAATTAAATATTCTATTATATATATATACATGATGAATGAGTTGAGCAAGTATAATTAATGTTTTCAAATGAAACAACTATAAATATATATCAATAAGAAGATACGTACCAAGCCGATAGAGTATTAAGAAAATGATAGCTGAAGATTTCGATGTGAAAAGATAGAAAAATGTCCTTTTTATAATAAATGAAGTCCATTATGTGCGCAAATTAAAGATGAAAAAAACCTCTCAACTGCTTCTTTGACAATGTTATCGTCGTTGGCAGCAATATATAGTTGGTTGACTGAAACAATAACATGCATGTTTGTGGAAAATCTTTAACCCTCCTCTATCTAGATCTAGATCTAGATCTATGGTTACATTTGTATATTTATCCAAGGGTTTGTTTGTTTGTTAAAAATAATTTTAAAAAATAATTTATTTGTGGAAAATCTTTACCCTGTATGGATAAATTTACTCATATCACTACAAAATCATTAGCATCATAGCACCTTCTTGTTTCACTGCCAAGGCTAATTTACTTATTTCATCTAATTAATTTCATGACAACTAGAGTGAGAATAATATTAAATTTGAATTGTTAAAATGGTCATATTATATATAATACAAAGGATGTTTAGTGATGACATAGACACTATCAAATATTCAAATCACAAGTTGCTTCTCCAAATATCTCAATTATGAAAGAACTTATAAATCCTAAGCAGCATAAAGTTTATAAATCGAATAAGAACTTGGATAATTAAAAATATAAAAATATGGATCTATAATTTCAACGATTAACATAACACAACATATTAAAATGCATAATTAATGATAAAGAACTACAGAGTCATTGCAGCAACTGACAATTTGAATCAAGTTTAAAATAATCAAATAAATTTAAATTGAAAGTTTGATAACATCTAAACGAAAAGCTCAAACAAAACTCAAACCAAACTCAAGCTTATAAAAAAGAAATCAAACCAAACTAAACAGTCATTTCAAGAGCTTAGTTCATTTTAGATTTGACTTTGTTTAGCTTGATTACCTTACGAAACAAACTTGAACACTATATAACTTGACTTGGCTCGTTTACTAAGATGAAGAAGAGACCTCTACCCCCTCTAAGCATTAAGGATCCCTCACCTAAACTATATATCAATTTCACTAACAAAAATAATCATATATCACATGTTTTTTAAGTGTAGAAAAAGAGGACATTACATCGATAGAGAGAAGATCTAAATGGCATCCCAAATTAAAGAGATGCCAAGGAGACACACTCTTCTGCAGGAGACGGGCCCCACACGTCGGCCCTACAACCATTTGTGAGGAGGTAAATCGAAATTAAACGCAGAACAGGTAATGGCTTCGTCAGGATTTGAACCCTTAAGGAGACACACACTCTTAGTAAGAAAGGGAAAGGAACATATAGTATATTTTTCATATATTGAGGAAAGGAGAGTATCACAATAAGGAGATAAGAAAAGAAAAGAAGCTCAAATTAGAGGAAAACTCCCTCCAATGATATATGTATACAAGTTATGGAAAACACCATCATAAACAAATATGATAATATTAAATATAAATATTACTTATGCGTTCGTTAAACCTTTATTAATTAAAATCAATCGCCATCATTAGTCTTCACAATATATATACTTAATTTCACTGCTTGACGTAACTGAGAATAGCAAATACAGTTTGCACCAAAGTGAGAAGGTTGAAGAAAATAACTGCAATGACACCGATAGTCACCCACCGATTCTTGAAATAGTTTTGCCTCAACCATGAGAGATTCCACAGCGCACAAAGTCTGTTAGACTTGTTTCTGCGGTAGCTCTGCACATCGCTCATTACCTTTGCAAGATAGAAATGATCGAAGTCGACGACAAGGGCATTCGTCCTTCGGAGCTCGTTGAATATGTGAGCCACTTCTTCGTCACTGTTCAAGCGGCTGACAATGATCTTCTGTTGCCGGAGCACGGCCACGTCCTTGCCAGTGTTTATCAAGCAGTCCATGAACCAAATGTAAGTGGAGACGTAGTTGTAGATCCAATGGCATTGCTGCTCGAAAGCGATGAGGTTTCGGATGAGGGCGATGTTGTCATCGTTGATGACGAGTTGAGGAATCTCCATGGATCTCGTCTTTGTCGAAAGTGATGTCCAAGAAGCTACTGCCATTGGTTTTATTTACAAATTGCATTCTCATTGCTCGGAGCCTCTCTGCACTGGGGAAGGAAGATAAGTCGACGTCGTGAAGGGGGCTAATTTGCTTTTCCTCCAGCTCGCTAACAAGACTTGAATGGAAAAGATGGAGCAAATGGCCACTTTTTTCAAAGCTTCTAGGGCTCAAGTTCAAGGTCGAGGTCGAGTTCGGAGAGAGGTTTCGGTGAATTCGCTGCATGAGACGATGACAGAGGTATTCCGCCAATTCCGGTAAGGAAGTATCATGGCGACGCAAATCAGCCGTGTAGGCATAGAGGAGAAAGAGAAGGATAGGAAGAGGGAACTGGTTTTCTACAACCAACATATCGTTGATAATCGATGGAGCTGCCCACTTCCACGAGTACTCTTCCATCTGTGTTCTATGACCTCCTGCTTGCTCCCATAGAAACTCGACCATGAAAGCGAAGTCGAGCATCATCATCTCCACGAACTCATCGCTGTTCATCTTGATATTCTCCGAGTAGGCACAACGTAAATCCGACTCCTTATGCCTGATTATCTTGACCATGAGCGGCACTAAATTCACGTCCATGCCGGTTGTGCGCCTGAAAAAGTTGGTAGCATAAGGCAATTTGATCCTTTCATCGGTTGCTAGAAAGCGTTGCTTTCCATGGTGGTAGGGGCCGAGGGAGACCATCTTTGGTTCGAAAGAATCGATATTGGCTCTGCGGATGTTTTCAGGAACCCGAAAGATCGTCGCCTGGATGTCTTTCTTCGGTTTGCCTGAGGCCGAGCTCAGTTTCCCCATGAAAGTCCTCGACAAGCGATCGTCATCATCTTCAAGATCGTGGGATGCCATAGGCTCAGATTCCATCTCTTATAGTTTAAAAAAAGAAAACCTTTGAAGGATATCTATAGTCGATTGCAGATTTGTAGCTCTGGATTCCAAGAAATCAAGCAAACTTAAATATATTGCTCGTAAATATGAATACGCAAAACCTAACAAACGTACGTAGAAAAGAAAAGAGACTATTAAGAAGAACAAAAACCAGTAGGGCAAACAAGGATGATTAATAACCAGTAGGGCAGCTCTAACCTAGATCGCTTCGGCGACCTCCAATTCCATCTCTTATAGTTCAAAAAAAAAAAACTTTGAAGGATATGTCTAAAGTTGATTGCAGACTTGTAGCTCTGGATTCCAAGAAGTTATGCAAACTTAAATATATATATATTGCGCGTAAATATGAATACGCAAAACCTAACAAACGTAGAAAAGAAAAGAGACGATTAAGAAGAACTAAAGACAGGCAAACAAGGATGATTAAATAACCAGTAGGGCAGCTCTAACCTAGATCGCTTCGGCAACCTGCCTCGTTGCTTGGAAGAGGAGTCGGATAGGCTATCAAACTTGGGGAAGTGTCGGTGCTTTGATTTCCTCTTCTCTTCTTCCATTTTCTTAAATCACGTATTATTAAAAAGGAAATAACTTCCATAATACAGATCCAGACCTGGTCAATCATTTTGCTTGACAAAATAACAGTGTCAATATATACGACCATGTGGATCATAGTCCTTTTAGATTCTAAATGCATTTCTTCAACTGTTGAGACACCTTCTTATCATCATTGATTTACTATTGTGGAGATCAGTGATTTAATCATGACGGTCATTAAATTATCTCCATCAATGTTACATACTTTATTAGGTTAGCTTAGTCCCCGGAGCATGGTGCCACGGTAGGACATTCAGGTTGTCACCCAAATACCCGCGGTTCGATTCCCAACTATGTGCAGGAATTTTCCTCCAAATGGGGAGCGCAGTCAAAGGATATTGGGTATCTGGGTTGGCTGCCGTGTGCACTTCCCGATTTACCCTGGTGGCCGATGGGAAACTTCCGTGGGGATCGGACCGATCATTCCAAAGATAATCAATGAGGCTAATTGGGATTTATCTTTTTTTTTAAGTAAACTTACAAACTAAATAAACTTGTAATGTAATAAATTAAGTAAACTTGGAGTGCATTAATCACGTAATGGATTTGTGAAAATAATGATCCTTTTATATCTCATTTTTTAATAACGGTTAGAAGTGGAGAAATCTTTTAACAAGAATTAATTATGTTAAGTACAATATAACAAAGTGAGTCGACAAGATAGAAATGAAAATTACAAGTACAATATTACTGATTTAAACTTAAAGAGCACTTGGACGTGGTGTATCAATCGAATCACAAGAAAGGAATTAGGATTATAAAAAATCAATGAGTTGTATTGAAACAAGATGTCTCAACCCTGCTTTTATAAAGCATTGTGGAATGCTGACGTGACACTTATCCGATCGTTTGGAAACCTTTTCGATCACCCAAACTCTACTAACGTGATTGCAAATTTGATCCACTTTGACTTTGGATCAAGATGACTCATAGCCTCTGACTGCTTGAACTTCCTCTAATTGTACTTAGAGTATGGTCAACTTCTAACCTTGACCGTCTTCTCTCGATCGATGGATCTCACCTTCAGGTCATTTGGAAGCTCCTCCGATTGCCCAAATACTAAAGTCCCCTGGACCTTATTCCGGTCACCTAGAAGTTCGCGACTTTGTCTATCTGATCTTATTTACATCTGGTCATCGGGACACCTCAGTCGCCTGGAATACCTAGCTACTTTATAAAGAGGCTGGTCTAGCTCCTACTGATCCACTAGAATTTACTATTACGCCCCGGGAGACGACTTTCCGAGAAATTTCGGCAGCATCTCCCCTGTAACAATTGACTTTCCCTGAATACATACACATATAATAATCCATAACAGGCTATGGATATATATATACCACAAAATGGAAAGAACAAAGTGATCAACACATCACAGATACACATAAAGTGACCCACACGGTCACTAATAGCATCACCAAGTATAATATCCTACACGCATGCATATCCATCCATCCGAAAATCCGTATAGATAACTCATAACGGAAATCAAAAATATATCGAAACAGTGGAAAACTGGATACCAAAAGGGAAAACACGACAAGAAGTCTAATAAGTCCCAACTACACTAGTATCGTAAAGAAAATAAACCAAAACACAAATGTGGTTCAGGACTAGCAGTGCAGCTCTCCAGACGGCATCAACCTGAAATAGCATACAGGTAAACGGGGTGAGTTCCAAAAGAACTCAGCGGGTATCTAGCAGATATGTGTATAAAAGCTATCAACAGTAATATCATGCTGTACAATCTACTGAAAGGTAAATAGGTATGAAAACTGAACAACAGTAGATCTGTACATACCAGAGTCTGATAATCAAGTGATAAGGTGAAAGTAAATCCCCAAATCAACACATAGGTATCCTGTACATGCATGTCATCCAAGTGCATCAAACAAGTGCAACAATCACAAACAAATGCAATAGTGCAGTATGCACATGGTGCAATGCATGTCCTGGTCACCCCTGACGCCAGTCAGATTAGTCACCCCTCTAGCGGTGAGGTCGCGTGGGAACTAAAGTCCGTCTGAGTACTCATCCACAGTGGTGAAGTCGAGTGGGTAGGGCTATGACCACTGTGCACTCTGCCGTCACCGCTCCTGCGTGACCGAGTGGACAGGATGTCCTCGAGGTGTACACCTATCCTGGTACCCAAATCATAAGTGGGCGAGCAAGCTCTCATCTCCTGGTCACCATGACAGATCCTGTATGATACCACGCTACGAAACCACTTTCCTGGGTGGCCTAGAGGAGCTCTTGTCAGGGCAAGTATGCACCAACCTAAAGGTTCCACTAACCCATGAGTGGAGTGTGTGTGTAAATTATATAAGAGTGACGGGCTCAAACTGTGCTACAACTATAATAGGAGCGACTCGACTAAAATAGGAGCAGGAGCAGATGATCACAAGACATGCAATTACACACACCCTTTGGTTGGTAGCCCGCATGTAACTGACGCCGGACTCAACAACAATGGAATCCCGCACGTCAGTATGCAATATATGCAAGCATGATGTATGACACTAGTCCATGCATCATAAATCCAACTACATATCCATAAGTATGGTCCATGCACCACCTATCAAACTACCGGTCCATGTCATATGCTCCAATAATCAGAATGATATAAAGTCTCACGTCTAGCATAAACACCGATATAGAGTAAGATAAACCAAGCTAAAGCATATGAACAAGTATCCGGCGGTATCAACAAGTAATAAGGATCGGATAACCAAACATGGCACAGGTATCAGATGATAGCAAGATAAATGACTAACTGAGATCCACAATATGAATAAGTATCCGATACTATCAAATAGCAATAAGGACTGATGAAAAATGCAGATCAAGGTATCAAGTGAAATAAATACAAACAGTAACATGAATTACTGATAGCTAGCAATTACACATATCGTAAAGACCTATCTATAAGGATAAGTCAAGGTACCCGCCTTCTGATTGGTTGCGCGTAATCGCAAAGGATCCGAATCTGATATCGTCCGCAACCAATCAACTCAAATCAAAGTCCTGCAATAAGGATAACTAACATTTATTAACAATCTCATATATAACGAATCTCTAACCACATCATATTTTGTCCAACTCCACCCGAACAGTAACCATAACCCCCAAATCCAATAAAACCTAGCATTTCAACATTCTAATCCATAACAATCCAATTCATCTTTCAGAAACAATTCTGATCAATAAGTATTTTAATCAGATTTTAAAGCTTACCTCAGATTTAATTTGCTCAGGCCCTAATCCAAACCTTTGCTTCTTCCCTGCCGTCGAACGACACAAATAAATCGAGCATTAGCCGGTAGAATCGGTAGCTCCAAGTCCAACTAAAACCAGGCTAACCAATACGTTCAGATCGGAACCAAAGAAACCTAACTTACCTTTCTTCCCTTTTCTTGCTTGCGGCCAATCACAACCAAATGATTCCACCGGCCGAACCTTCCTGGCGGCTGAAACTCAACACAATCCTACCGATCCGATTTCCAACCTGATACAAGCTGTGAATCCAGGAAAAACATAGATCCAAGCCCAAAACCAAATCAAAACCCGAAATCCAACTAAAAACCCTTACCGATGGCCTCCTTCTCCGATCTGCGCTTACTGATGAGAGGGAGACAACGAAAGGGATCGCGGAAGTCGAAATCCGCGACGGAAGGGCTGTGGTTCGGGGAGAAGACCGCTGATGGGCTCGGGAAGGAGACCGCCGGTGGAGAAAACGCGTGCCCTCGTCGCACCGTCGCCGTGCCCGCACTCGCGAAGAAGCTGAACAGAACAGTGTCGGCGTTGGGCAGAGAAAGGCAGAGCGGCGGCGTCAGGTCGCGGCGGCGTCAGGTCGCGACGGCAGTGGAGGAACTCAGATTGGCGAAGAAGAAGAAGAAGAGAGAAGATCGGTGGCTGCAGCAGCTCCGGATCGCGAACGACGGGGGGGGGGGGGGGGGGGGGGGGGGGGGGGGGGGGGGGGGGGGGCGGAGCTCAGATCTCGCGACCCAACCCAGTAGAAACCCAACTCAAGTTCAAATTAAATCGGCTGACCCTGACTGAACCCTAACCCCTGAACCAGCCAAACCACAATCGAACCGAACCCAACCTGAACCAATCCCTAGTGAACCAGTTTTATTTTTGGTTCACTTGGTTCAGTGCCCAAACGACCTCCGATTTGGTCCAAACAAGTTTTGTTTGGTTCATCTTCGCGAGACGAATCTTTCCGTATTCTTAGTAAAAATTTTCGGTATCTTACATTTACACTGCCTAGTGTCTTGTCACTTGATCCACTAAGATTTTCTATTACTTGGTATGCGATCACTTTACCTATAAAGATTTTTTTTATCAATTAAGTTACTTGTACATGCACACTTGACATATACATTAGATATACAAATAACCTAACTTTAAAATTATCATATATTAAAATATATATTTGATGTGGTGCTCCTGCACCAATAATCTTCTCTTTTTTATATATAAAAATTTAAATTTATTAAATAAATATTTAAAGTTAGAAAATAAATATATATTTATGCATAATAAATTAGAAATTAAATACATGCACTTATCCATAAAAGTAAAAAAATCAAAAACTTTCTCACCCCTTGAATACAATATATAAAACTTAGGAGACGTTTGGTATGAAAATTTTTTTCTATTTTTTATTTTTCATTTTCTATTTCTAATTTTTTATTTTCTGATCTAATTTTTAGAAAATAAAAAATATATTTGATATGACATACTATTTTCTATTTTTCAGAAAAAAAAACTAAAAAATACATTTTGATTTGTTAATATGAAAAATTATTAAAAAAATAATATTTTTTTATTAAAAAAACTATCTTATTCATGGAAAAGGGAAATCATCCAAATCTAACCTTCTAATATATGCAATATAAGAAAATATCTTACCACTATTTACCTCTGTTGGCAACATTTTTTTTAGCATAAGAATATTTATTCCTTAAAAAGGAAAAATCATATTATAAGGTGGTCAGACCTGACCTTCTAATACAGCATTACATGACTCCAAAATCTTTACATGTATCGTACTATAGGATAAAAGGTTTATCAACTATACAAACTATCCACCAACCTCATACAACTTTTACAAGCATTACAAAATAACATACATGTACTTTTCACCAGAAGACTCTTCATCAGATAAAGACATATATGTTTCCTCTTCATCAGAAGGCTCTTATTCATCAGATGGAACTTCAACATCCACCTATTTGCTTGCTCACAGATATGGTATAAGGCAAGTTCTCAATTAACATTTTTAAAAACTATATATGTTTAGACAAATATGCCACATAAATCTAACAAGTGTCCACATAATTATTCCATATGTGGCTTGCAATTTCATCACATACGTGTCTCATCTGAGCTATTTGGCTTGGATCAATTGAAATCGGCTCTTGATCACCAAAATCCTTCAACTCTAGACATGAGCATATCATCACAAGAATATTCCATAAACAAATTATTCATTATATGATGTTGACGTATGAATTTATGCACCGCACAACATGCAACTGAAATTATGCATCAGAAGAGTAGTGTTTCTAATGCTTCTTTGTGTCTTCGAGAAAGTGGATTATCATCGTCTACGACCAACTCTTGCCCTATGCCATTAACTTCCATCTCATCATGCTAATTCATCTCAATGCTCCTAATTTATTTAATGATGAACCAAGAGTCATCTATCTTTAGCATTAATTAAGTGAAATTTGAACACTTTGAATTATTAAAAAAAACTACAAGTGACTTTGGAACGTAGAAACTATCAAACTATTACAAAATACAGCCGAGACTAAGTGATACAACACTAGAAGTCATAGCCTTGAGGTGCACATGTAGGCAGTTAACATAACTGCCCACCACGCACCCCACGGAGTGCACGTTGTGCACTCCGTGGAGACGCAGCCTCTCCTTATTAAAGGGAGAGGAAAGCCTTGTTACGAAGAGTGTGAGAAAAGGCGAGAGGTGCTACTATGCTATGCATGTGTGCATCCAAGCAGAGGGGAAGCTACGCTGCCGGAGAATCTGTGAACACCAAAATCCAGTAGATTTGGTTTATGAAAATCTAAGGAGCTTTCCTTGTGATTGTTCCTCCGACACAAGTGATCCCAGCCAAGGCACGCAACAACAGACAACATCGTAAAATTCTTACTATGGTATCAGAGCATGTAAGATAGTTTTTTACCTGTTAGCGTTTGCCCATCTCTATTTTAGTTGAATGATCCCTGTCTCTGTTCTTTGTTCTTGGTCAACGACGCCACACGCGTTGCCCGTGGCAGCGCACAAGCATTGTTTGCTATCCCCATGATTTCGGCGAGGCTGGCGTGGAGCCGACAGTTGGCGTTGGCGGGAGGCAAGAGGTCGGCAGCTGGCGTTGGCGGGAAGCAATGCCCGCAGATGGAGCAATGGCTTCATCTTCGACATGGCTGATGCAGTCCATGGTGCCGGTGAGGTTAACGCCAACGAGGCCGGCGCCGACAAGGCTGGCACAGGCGGTATGGTTTGGGAATGAACAGAAAGAGAGAAGAGGGAGTTCGGTAGAAAAAAAAAGAGTTCGACGGTTTGGGCAAAAGCAACAACGTGTTTTTAGGGCATACGTGGTTGGGATGAAAATGAAATCATGTCACGTGATTTCAATTTTTTTTTTAAAAAAAACACGTGAATAAGATCAATTAAGATGGTTGGGATTTTAATTGGGCTTTCAATTTTTGATGGTCGGGCTCAATTTTTGATGGTTGGGCTGGATCAATTAATTAGGTCAGACCAATTAAAATTAGGGCACAGTAAAGAAAGATGCCTCCACTAAGAATCGAACCTTGGTTTCCAAGGACACAAAAAAAAACTAACCATTAGACCACAACCATAATATAAAATTAAAACAGTTTCATTTACATATTGATTAAATTTAATTGGGTTGTTTCATAATAATTAATTAGGCTTCTAGATTCTTGGTAATTGGGTTAGATTTCTAATTGGGCCAATTTTGGGCTTACAATTAGAAAGACCTAATTTGGAAGTCATGTGTCTAATTGGCCCAAACAAGT
>NW_027430864.1:0-1059 GCF_044706935.1 Curcuma longa | reverse complement strand
TTAAACTTAACCTCAAGAACACTAGATCTTGTAGCATACATTGTATGGCATATAAAACATGAATTAAGATCAATCATCATCATTTAAACCTAACACTCTTGGCTAAACCTTAGGCATGAGTTGTTCATGGTTCTTGCACAACAAAGCCATAAACTTAAGAAAACATACATGGAATCATATGTAGCAATTATATCGGAGGTGAGAGGAACTTACTAATGGTTTCCTTAGAATTCTTTTCCTCTTTAACCTTTCTCTTAGCCTCTTACTCCTTGCCTAATCCCTTGTCTTTGGAAGCTTGAAGAGTGAAGGCTAGCTTATACCTCTCGGCCACAAAGAAGAAGAGAAGAGCTCTCAAAGCTCTCGGCCAAGGAAGCAAGGGGAAGAGAACTTGAGGCTTCCAAAACCTTTCGGCCAAAACCCAAAAGAGAAGAAGAGAGCAAGGCTCTCGGCAAAGGAGAGAAAGAAGAGGGGGAGAGAGGTCCACGACAAGGGGAGGAATGAAATGAGGGAAAGGGGGGGGGTCTAGGGAGTGTTATATAGAGGTGTAGTGAGGCAAGTGTTTCAACACAAATTGACCACTCCATCTTTAACTCCCATTAACTCACTAGTAAAAGAGAACAATTGTCTCTTTTCTTGTTAAACCCTTCTTCATGGAACCTTAGGTTTAACTAGCATTCCCCTTTTCCTTTTCATAGCAATTGCTTGCTAGACTTAGTGGCTAACTCATGTGCATCAAGGCTTGCCACTTTGCATGAGGTCCAAGGTTCAAATCCTTGGTTCCTCCATTTCTTTTTCTTTCTTTTTCTTTTGGCAAAGCCCACACATGAGAGCCCATTTTCCATTCTCTTTAGCCCACATAAAAATTAGGCCCATTATGAAAAACATTAACCCTTAGACCCATTTAAGACATACCCTACATTTTGTCTATTTAGGGTCCTATCCCTTCAATTTAAGGTCTATTTATCATTTCTGTAAAATTTCCCTCATGACCAAGCTATTATCCTTATAGTCATGTTCAATATTTAGAAAATATTGAAAGGCTTTTGTGGGGTGTTACAC
>NW_027430863.1:0-2924 GCF_044706935.1 Curcuma longa | reverse complement strand
TGTCCTTCGTCTAGTTCAACTAGACTCAATTTCTCTCTATTTGAGAATTCAATTCTCAAACTCATTTTATGTCTCTTGAAGAAAACTCGTAGTGTGTGTGACTTTATAGGTTCCCAATTTATATTGATCATACATAATTAAACATTAATTATGGATCGATCATGAGTGACACCTAGTAGTACATTATCAGCTCTCCAATTAATAAAAAATCACAGTTGATTCCAGAACCACTTTTGAATCCTTCAACAACTATGGTTGATCATGTCTCTATTCCTTTCATCATCTTATACCTGCTTAGTTCAGGTATGCTTTATGTGTCAGTCCCTACTGGATTGACTATGTCACACCTAGCCTAAGCTATAGTTCCTTGTTCTGCAGATTCAAGTTACTCAAAATAATTGTCTAAAAAGATCATTCTCTTGACGTGTTATTTCTTTTCCCAAAGACTTACGAGTAACAATCTTGACAAGTGGCTATAGGGTATACAATTCTTAATTAAAGGAGTGGTGAATCCTTTATTGACTACTCAAACACCTTCGGGCACTTCGGCTTATACTCAATCATCCCAGGTCTATACCTCCGTAGAGACGTTTGTGTGAGATGTCAAAGTATAAGTCTCTATAACCAAGATGACTTGAATACCTCAAGTCGGAGGAAACTTGCACTCGAGCTGCAATGAGATCTTCATAGATATTCATAGAACCATATAAAATTTCATGACAGGTCACTCCCAATGAACTAGTTACCCTTAACCAGCATCTATATGTTAACTTTCAATATTTCAATATTTTCAGCCAGTGAGGATTGACTGCTTGGCAAAACTAGTCATCATAAAATTGATGATGTCCAATCTCATCAATTCATTGACTATAAAATATTTCAATACGTACATAATTGCATATGTAGAGATACCTAATTATGATCTAATCACAATTTCTCCCATGCTATGTATTGTATTGTGGATATCAGTAATTGAGTTTAAGATCAAATCAAATACATAGAAAATGTATACTCAAATAGTGATTTTTTATCTAATAAATAATACAATATCTAAGACGATTGCATTAGGATGTCTCTCAAATATAATAGTTAAATCATTGTGATCTTAAGTTTAATGCTTTGAGTTAAAGTATACATCTCTTTAAAGCATGATAAACTGTTTTAGAAAAGGTATATTTTATCTAACTTTAAACTATATTGACAAATATAAAAAATAGAGAGATTGTTAGTACAGTCAACATTGATAATCGAACTTTGTATTTTGATATCAAATAAAGAGTTTAAAGTTAAACTTTATGTGTTTGATGTATGAGTTAAGTGTGTATGCCACTTAACTTGAAAAGTCCTAATGGGTCAAGAAGACCGGATATTAGGCATTAAAAGTTTTAGTGGATCAGAAGGACCAAACACCGGCAGAAGACTAGATGAGCTGATCTAGCAGAGCACTTGATGGGTCAGCTGGACTGGACATCAAGTAAGGAAAGTTCTGGTGGGTCGATCGGACACTAAGTAGGAATAGAAGTCCAAACAAGTCAGTTAAATCAGATGTTTAGCAGGTGAGTTAAGATGAGCCCTTGAGAGGTCTTTCCATTTAGGAAGACTGTGAGGACATGTCCTGGTTGGGACAACCTTAGACATTGATCTGACTGAACCAACGGAGGTTTCTAGTCCAGATCAAAACGTCCAAAACTGTTAGATAATTTATGCATACATAAACTGTTCTAACTTTATTTTGCAAGATTTCTATGTTTGTATTTATATTAACTTTATTTTGTAGACAAATAAAGTTCTCAGGATTCAAGGATTCGATCGATCGAATCTAGTCGTTTAGTAGAAGATAAGCACAAGAATTTTCATCCGAATTTAATAAAGAAGGAAATAGAGGTTTAGTCAACTTACAAAAAGGAGGTCAGGCTTAAATTAAAAAAGGGGTCGGACTTACTTAAAAAAGGATCGAATGCTAAAACAGGCCAGACGCAGAAAGCAAAAGATCGACAAGCTTGGAGATTCGATAAGCGTCGAATATGCCGACGAAGTCCCCCTTTTAAAAGGCCCGGCAGAGGTGACGTGGTTAACTGGAAGCTGTCAGATCATGGTGGTTACGCCTCAATGGCCAGATCTACACCGCACATCTGACCGCTCTCATTGGTTTAGTATCTCTCTTCCTTTTTCGGCTTTGCGTTCATCTGCGCCTTTGCTTCTCGCCGGACTTCTCATCTTACCGTTGAAAGTCTGACACGACGAGTGGTCATCTAACGACAATTTTGCAGTACGGATTCCGTCGCGATCGCGCACGCCTTTTGCCATTAAAGCATTGATACGCCCTTATCTCTGTAAATGATTACATATCTTGTGCATTATCACACACGCCGAACCATTTACTCAGCTGATACATGCAGATCCATCCTATGGCGCAGTTTCCTTGGCCAGATCTGGTTGGACAACATATGTCTGAGCTCGGCCGAGACATTCTCGACTTAATCAGTGCAGTTTCCTCACCCAAAGAGCTTGTCGATGCAAACAAGGAAACGTGTTCCCTCTGGTCCCTGGACCAAGCTTCAATCTACATACCAACTTATCAAATCTACTCAATGGGCGCTCACCGAACTGATCCTTAACTGAGCCAGACCCGAGCCCTTCTAACACCTACCGACTCATTGGACTGGACTTAGCTGACGATTGCTGACTAGTTAGGATACATCTGTCCGACGAGAGCTGACCCCCCATCATTTAGTATAAACATAACTCGCTAAGGGTTCTGACGCACACCATACCCGAACCAAGCCCCTGACCTGACCCCAGTGAAGGATACTCGAACTATTCGTTGTCTAGTTAGTCGGCATACTCCTCCTTCGACTAGACTTGATGGGGAGGCTTTGCGATATGGCCTGTCTTGACTGGTCTGACATGGCAAAAAGAGATCA